>NC_088708.1:54032451-54332451 GCF_963576615.1 Watersipora subatra
ATTTGGGGAAGAAAGACGTTTGGTATTTTATGCACACATTCATACGCTAAACATCCTGAGAACATTCTCTGTAGCTGCGCTCTAGAAGCAATAACAGACCAAGTCTTGATTATATGCCATCAACACCAGAACACGTGTTAACGGCAGGAAGTGTGGATCCATCTGTTTGTCACAAATAGAACTTGCCAAGTCTACTATCCCTATTACAGTCTTACGCAATACAAATGATTCACCCGAGGAACTAACTGTTTTCATGTTAGTTACAAATACGTGCCTTGATTTCACTAACACGTCAACAATAAAAGAGTATTATAAATTTAATGTGTTACACTTGATAGTGTCCAAGAAAAATAAAACAAAATCTTCCTCGAACATCACATCACGGTAAAAGAGATCGGGGAGTGTACCATGGCTATGGCCATAGCTTGAAAGCCTCATATTTGGCTAGACAAGGCTTATAGGTTGCTTTAAAATGAAGATTGCGTTTCAATATTCTATAGAATAAAGTCCTCAGTTTTGCTACACTAGTGAGACAGATAGTGCCAGTCATTCGGTAAACTGCATTTCCAATACCTGTCATTTTTTAAGCATGATTATTCAAGCAGGCGTGTTATTGCCTAGCCAGTTTATCTACATTTATTACCTGCATTTGCTAAATATGGAGTTGTTTTTAGAACCAACCAACATTTTATTCTCATCTAAAGGTCACATGAATGTCACACACAATTCTATCAAATGATGTATCGCTTTTGTGATCAACTTTGTTGCACGAAAATATGCAGATAATTTTAATTCTACCTTAAAAACTTCTTCTGAATATGCGATCATTCTGGTTATGTAACAAGGATTAAACTGTGTGTCCAATGTGCTAATATTCAAAGAGACCCATAGATCATTTATTCTATCAATGAGATGCATGGATTTAATATCCAGATAACACTGGCTCATATAAACCTAGTGATAATGTCTATTAGAAAGGCAACTTAAGCAACACTATTGAATTCAAAATGGTGTAACTCCTTCATATATCACCGATATGTTTCAGTTCTCTAGTACCAGACATCCACGGTATAATGAATTTATTTTGTATTTACCTAAATATGCACTCAACAATTGTACTGATAATTCTTTTAATCCTTTGTCAAAAGAGATAAGATGTATACCTGAACTTAGTAGTTTCAAGTCTTCCTTGTGTGAATTTTAGTTTTTGTGTTTATGACACCACATGGCAATATCTTTCTTTTAATTCATATTTTCTTTGTAGCACCATATTTAAACTTTTTTCATAAAAATGATTGTGGACTGCCCAATAAAAGCATATATACATGTATATGCGCAAACTGTATTGAGTCCACTACTTTAGTGATAGACCCATAGTGAGTGCGCCACTTTAGTGATAAACCCGTAGTGAGTGAGCTCCTTTCAGATTGTTGATCACTGAAAATGTGTACAGTGAGCAAACAACTGGAGAATTTTGTTGCCAAAATAGATTTTTCCTCACAACTACTGCTGTCACACCAACTACCAGGTCCGTGGCCAAGAAAATCTTACAATACACGAAGCACTAACATATTCTAAGAAAGTCATGTAAGATGTGGATGAATTGCATTGTGTATCAATCAATACGCCTTGGCTTGTTAGAGTGTCATTATTTCTATTGTTTCTTTGTCACCGAAATTTCAGTCGCCCAATCATTATTATAAACAAGGATGGCCGTATGGTTATCGACAGAACTGCCTCTAAAACTAACAAGTGGTGGCACTAACTACTTTTCTTTATCCATCCCGAGTGGCCTATAAATGATTTAGCTTGTTTGAGGCAAAGCAGACGCCTCAGAAAACATCGCCAGGCATATAGAAACCATAGATCATGCCATGCGTCAGATATTGTTAATATCAGAGCCAAGAACTTGTATTTCTGTTTGGCTTATGTATAATCTACTTATTCCTGTTTGGTTTCTCCTCGATATGTTTAATCTCTCGAGTCGGTTTCTTATGTAATAATCAATTCCATTGGTAAGTATAAACACAAACAGGCAAACTTTCTTAGCCTGTGTTTCCAAGAACATGCAATTCCATCACATTTGTTAAATTCCAGTTTAAACAAATATTTAAAGATACTTGCTGGTATTTAAATGCTAAGAATTGAAATGTTAAACCCTTGCTCCAAACTTTAACAAAAAACACACATATTAAGTTTAGTAATACAGCAGTCTGGTACAACCTGGATGTTTCTTCTAGCCAAGATCAAGAAACATAAGCTAAACCTCTACATTCCACAAAAAACATAGAAATTTCTACACCTTTAAGACAGTCATATATTTTGACTAGGTGCATGACAACTAGCCTAGCTAGACTGTGGAGAAGACACAGGGGCTTCTAGCAGCTAAAAGAAAATGGCTAATAATGAAAACAAACCTTTAATTTTGTAAAGCATTTACTTGGAAATAGCTTTAGCTCCAATAGTGATAGAAAATGCTAATGCAAGTAAACCAAGAGTGTGTGCTTGAATAGCAGAAGTGCAGGAAGGAAGGCTATTTGGCACTCATTAAATGTCGCAAACGCCATACTACTTGTCAACTCAAGTAAGAGTTAGAAACTAAGTATCTGACAGACTGGCCAATCAGGACAAGCCCTTATCATGATTGGTCCATCGTAAGTTGCAGTTTGAAACTTCTCCGCAGACAGTCGGACGTTTAGTGAAAAATATGGTCAAGTGTAATTCCTCACAGAATTTTAGTAGAACCATCCTCTAACAACCATGTTTTATGACAATATATAAAAATAATATATAAACATATTTCCGAAAAAAGTGATTAAGACCATTTCATACTTGTAGAATCAACGCCCGGACTATTTTGACTTTTTCTCAAATTTGTAGTCATATAAACGAGACCAGCTTTTCTCACCACATCCAATTTCATAACAAAGCTAGCTTTGCTTTGAAATCTGTGATCAGTTGACACGAGTAACAGACGAATAATGTTTGGCTTACTAAAAGATTTGCTTATCTCATAAAGGAAAGATAACTCTGAGCTAATATTGACTTGGGTGTGATACGCATACACACTGGTGTTTGAATATTCATAGATGAGTCGGATAGTATGTATACGAAAATAAGTGAGGACCTTAGGTAAACATTCAACGCTAACATTCCAATGCATGCAAAACAACGATAGCAAATTCTGGAATTAATAGAAAAACCATGGTTTAAAGCTAAGTTCAAGTACTCCTCCATAAGTACTCCTCTGTTAGTTTATGCTTAAAACGCTGGTGCTCTAAAAGGAGTATTCTATTATAGGTGTAATGTTATGATATCGATAAGATGCTTATAATAGAGATACAGCTTTAACCAATAAGAAAGCCAACATCAATTTTTAAAACCAGCCAATCAGAATACTGAATGAACTGAAGCCACTAATACAAAAACTATGAAACAAATTTTACGACTTGCAAAAATTCTTTCAAGTTATGTGATGGTGAATTTACGACACGACAAACTGTAAAAAATTTACATAAAGTTGAACAACTCAAAATTCTCTGCGTACATTTACTTGGCCTAAACCTCAATTATTGGCTCTAGTGATGGATGACACACGACTGACTTAAGGTAGAGGAAATAACTCCTCATTAATCTATTGACTTACACACAACTGTGAGCCGTGCCTCCGCATACATGGGAGCTCCGAGACCGTTGGACACGACACATCTATACATGCCAGAGTCATTCTCTCCGACGTAACTGATATCTAAGCTGCCATCGGAGTTTGTTTGGTACTTGCTGCTGTAAGAGGTCAATATTTAATGTCAGACCGATTTGCCTTAAACTCATTGTTGACACGCGCATAAAAAATTAGCTCAGGTCTAGACTTTAAAGATGAGCCTTCTTGAGTAGCGTATTTTTCTTGACCAAAAATCAATAAATTAATTAAACCCAGCTGTGAGATTAAAGGAGTAACACACTTCTCTAGACCAGCTTAAAAAAGCTATTATGTACCTTTATATACTACCTCCAATTAACTAGGTATTTCTGTAAAAGAAATCTTGCGGAGTTAAAGATCAGCTTACACTGAATTTTACTAGATTTTATCAGAAAGCATCAATATTTTTCTCCCATTTGCGATTGTTTTTGATGTTTGAGGTGATCTGACTGCCAGAATGTTTCAAGATTAAAATCGACCAAAGTTGATTGCCGTTGAAACACTCAGATCACACAAAAGCATGATTATGACATGACGTCTACAGTTGCAAACAGACAGACAGAATAGAGACGCATATCGCTGCAACTTGAACACAATATCTGATATCAACTATAGCAATGATAACAACTAGTGACGTCATTTTGGCACGTATTTCTCTTCTAAAAACAATCGCAAATGATAGAAAAATACTGATACTTTCTGATAAAATCTACTAAAGTTTTGTGTAAGTTAATTTTTAGTTAATTCTATGGACTACTGTGAGTCAGGTAACTCTATGGAATACTGTCAGTTAGATAACTCTATTAACTATTATAAGTTAGGTATGTCTATGAATCAACCGCATTAAGGAACTACTTCTAAATATTAATCTGTAGTCTGCATACAGAGATATTAGGAAGATTCGTAACGAAAACATTTAGACCACAACATAGCTATAACAACCCATATATATCCTACTATATACCCAAACTTGGCTACAATGTTGAATTTTGATTTTGAGGGTGAAACTGGTCTGTTTTCTAACTGTGGATCATCGATTAACTTATGATGAATATGTACTAATATAGAGAGGGGATGCATCAACTTTCCCTTATCAATAAATGTCTTTTTATTTCTATCACCGTGAAAAAAACTGAGAGAGTGAACTTGCTTGAAGCCTTTCGGATGAGGATAAGGTTTTGAAGCATATCTTTAATATAAATGTGCAAATGTATAACTGTATGCTTGATTATTAGTAATAGGCTAACGGCAAGTTAGTGACAGGCTGGTAATAAGCTGGTGGCAGACTGGTGACAGGCTAGTGACAAGCCAATGACAGGCTAGTGACAAGCTGTGACAGGCTGGTAATAAGCTAGTGACAGACTGGTGACAGGCTAGTGACAAGCTAATGACAAGCTGGTGACAGACTGGAGACAAGCTAGTGACAGACTGGTGATAAGCTAGTGACAGACTGGTAATAAGCTAGTGACAGACTGGTAATAAGCTAGTGACAGACTGGTGACAGGCTAGTGACAGAGTGGTAATAAGCTAGTGACAGACTAGTGACAGGTTAGTGACAGACTGGTGACAAGCTAGTGACAGGCTGGTAATAAGCTGGTGGCAGACTGGTGACAGGCTAATGACAAGCTAGTGACAGACTGGTAATAAGCTAGTGACAGACTGGTGATAAGCTAGTGACAGACTGGTAATAAGCTAGTGACAGACTGGTGACAGACTGGAGACAGACTGGTGACAGGCTAGTGACAGACTGGTGATAAGCTAGTGACAGACTGATCACAGACTGGAGACAGACTAGTGTCAGGTTAGCAATTAGCTGTGTTAAATTTCTCAAAACAGAACTCAGTGATGCAAGAAATAACCACTTGAACAAACTTGAAAGTTAATAGGTAAGTAGAGAGCATTTTCTGCTATAAAATAAGTTTTTAGCATGGGTAAAATATTCACTTTATTAAACATATGCATCAACGCCAGTCTTGATTTAATTTTGTAATCCACAACATTGAATACAGTGAGAACACATAAAGTAATATAACCAACCTGCGGTTGACAATATTCCGACCATCCTTGTACCAGAGATATGTAACATTGTTGGGATTAGCTCTTCCTTGACACTGGAACTTCATAGACTGTCCACTGCTGACATTCTGGTTTCTTGGGGCAACTGTAATCATTGCTCCACCTGAAACAAAACCTCAGTCTATTTTTTATACAGTTTCAGATGCAGTTATTCAATAGCCGCTGGCTAACACGGACCTAAGGTTATCTGAGCTGCTATACCAAGTGAACTCCCAGATACAGTAGACGCCCCTATAACGTATACCTTCTACAACATATATTCCAAATAACGTAAAAAATTCATACAAAGTTTTTGCTTCGTACTACATAAAAAATTCCATAAAATGCAACGTGCCAAGTCAGGGCAAATTCTCAAATTCGATTTGAATGGCAACATATTTCACCATACTTGAGAGAGAAAAGAGTGACATACGTACAGCATTGTAGCTATTATGCATACAACTTCCATGACATTTAGTTCATCATGATAGATCGTCAGATGTGTTGACAAAGCGGAGAACAGGTAGGTAGCTGCACAGTTGTTCATAAATACATGTACGTAAAGGCGATATATTGGTACAGATGCTAGCGTGTTGGTCTACTAATCTGAATGTCACAAGTTGGAAGCTGAGTAGAACATAGAAGAGTATAGACAATCATGTAAACAATGTTTTATATAAAGCCTCACTTCCGGTGGCGGCGTACGTTCAGAAGATTTGCATACGCTTGCATTGAGCAGAATTTTTTTTACATTTTTTGAAGCTTAGAACCAGTGCTAAAAAAATAAATATTGACTGGAGGACTTTTATATTAGTCAAAACTAACAAAGAAGTTTAAGTTCTAATAATAATTAAAAAATTAATTATTATTCAAAAAACGAATTTTACCAATTATTTAATAAACAATTTTAGAGTTTTTTTTAAAGGTTTAGGAAAGGAAAACTTCTAATATATAGAAATCACCAACAAAGTAAAGAATGGAGAAGTACAATTGTTGTGGTTAAGTAACCCTAGCTACTCTTTGAAGTGCATTTTTGGAAGGTGAAAGTTAGTGTCTCAGTAATATGTTATCAATTGGAGGCGTGGAATTTCCCCCTCCACAGTTAACCAGCTATGACGTCATTGTCTAAACTCTTATTATCTTAAACTCAGGTTGGAAATTATCCTTTATTCTAACCTTGACCCTGGAGGCAAATAGACAATGAACAAGTAGACACAGATTTTTTATAATAAAAATATTTTTTTGTTTTGCTTTATTGTACGAGTATAAAATATTTGTTATTAGTTTTACTTTGCAGAATAGACTTTGCTGTCTAAAAAATAGACAGATTGTTGTGAATGGATGCCGAAGATATGCGCTCACCATCAATTTATTGTAAACTTAGTGAAATTGATCAAAAAAGGGAGAAAATTTGTCGATGCAAACAAATAATACTACAGCAAACAAATTCAAAAGTTAAGTCTAGTTTTTCTTTTTTGTATGGCCAAAGGGGTGAGTTTGGAAAGATCTTGCTACATGAGCTTTCCAGGAACAAGATTTTTCCAAACTCACCATGCAGGAACTTTGTAAAGATCCCCATTCCTGGAACGGATTATTTACGTTGCAGGAGCATCTGGTGTATTTCAAATTAAATCAAGTTTTGTAATAATAAAAACACAAATTGTAGAGCAGAAAAGGAGATGATGGATTTGGCTAACGCGTAATGTTTTTTTGTGAATGTCTGAAAGATGTTTTCGTTTTTTGTCATTTAGAGTTCTATATTTGTTAATATACATAGATTACTTCTTTAAATTGTTATTTAGATAAACTGCAATAATAATGTAGACAAATAACAAGATTAGAGTAAATAGCTTGCAGAGACAGCTCTGCCATGCAAGAAATTCTATTAAAAACATAATCAAGTTTCCACTTCCAAATGCTTGTCAGTCACGCTATCATAGACTCAGTCCTCTTCAGGCAGTCGTTCACAAGCATCTTTTGAGTGGTAACAACTAGTACCATTGAATTGCAAAAATATGAAACTATGAATTTGCTAGCGATATTTCTGATCAATTTCGAAATATTCACGTCGAGGTAGAACAGCTACACCAAAAAGTTTCAATGTGCATAAAGGATTACGACTGGAGCAGACATGAAAATACAGCTACAATACAGCGGTACTTGCATGTGTAACAAACCATCTAAACTAAACACTAAACTTTAGTTACTCCTAACACAGCTAACATCTCAACACTTCTCCTATTAGGAACTGTCAGGTAATCGTAACACAAACTCTAAACCAGATGAAAAAGAATCGTGACAGCTGGTCATCTTGTTGATTAGCTTGGCGGCTAAATATTATCTCCATCTTGTTCAAGTATACTCGTGTGTGAATTTCTGTTGTTGACATACTTTTTTAACAACAATCTCAAAATACCAGGTGTTCTGAATCCGCGTTTGGAAAGTACAAAAAATGCTTTAAAGTTGTATTTTTAATTAATCAATAACGAGATCAAGAAGAAGTTTCTCTACTATTGATAAAAATCAAAATATTGCCTAAAAATTAATTTGCATCCTGAGAAAGTAGCTTTATTCTATTGTGATAAAAGGGCAAGCGAGCAACGAGCCAAACATTAAACAACTGCTCAGACTAACACTTGAGCTCTGGACTAAACCGTGAGAAAAAGTTTAAATATTTGAAGTCTTCTTTGTATTTTAGAGGTTTTTTCGGGGAAGTCTTCATTCATATTTTCACTGTTCGCTACCCATTTTACACCTTAATACTAGCTGGTGCAGACGTGACGTATAGCTTCTAATAAAATATTCTTAAAGCTATGAGTAGGTTTCCGCAGAGTCACTTGATTTTCTATCTCAAAACTCTATGAGTATATTATTGTAAACGTATTAGCTGTTGATGATATGTTTTTACTAAAGTTACGCTTATGACATTAGCTATAACATGAACTAGTAGCTGAATGAAATTACCTATTGGAAAGAGGAAAGAACTTTCTGTGAGTGAAAAGCAAAGACTTTTGATAAACTAAAAAACAGTGAGGCATTCTACTTTCTTAATATAAATCACACCCCTAGTGAACACCCACTTTGGGTGGTTCATATTGGCATTCTAGCGTTCCCAAAAAATTATTCACATATGGGGCAATCCTAGGAGTCTCAAGTAAACCCACCCCATCAGTGCTTCATGTAACGATGGTAAGTCTCACTTTGCTAGTAACAGATACTAGTTTCGGACCTACAGTAGCTTCTGTAAAGCACAATTGGGCTCTTCGCTCAAGCTCCCACTAATTACACAACTTTTACCTAACAAAGTAAAGTTAATGAGGCCTTAAAGACCAACTAGATTATCTAATAGTAACTAATGGTAACTGTCTAACAGCCAGTTAGGTTTAATTGTGCGTAACGTCTTTCCTCAAATTGAGGCTTTATTTTAATAAAAATTATTTGAATTTTTTTATTCTAATTTCTCACCCCACCCCCGAGACTAAAAAGTAAAAACAGACTATATAATCTTCTTTCAATAAATTGATTGGCAAATCTGGGTTTAAACTTTTTATCATAATCTTTGAAGCAAAAAATCATTCTGTCTAAAGTGTCAGATAAACTAACAAGAATAGAGTTTTATGTGTAACAGAACTTTAAAGGACAGAAAAGCACCTTGCTAAAACATAAAAAAGAAGCCAAATGTTGAATCCATTTTACTAGTCAGGTATGATAGGCATAAACAAACAAATAAGGAAGCATTTAAAGATGATTAATAATAGTTAAAAATGAGGCAGAAAGTTTCAAACCCGGATGAGAGAGGTCTGGTATTATTAGAAACATACATCATCCATTTACTGATAAATCTCTGCGATTAGCGATGTGTCAGTGTTAACCACAAGTCTTATTGCTTTGTCATCGCTCAGCCAAGATTATCACCAGGATCTGATGATTGTCAAGTATGTCTGTTCACAACTAATATCCAGAACAATAATAATGACTGGAGACAGCAAAGGGAGAAAGGAGAGGAAGGGTAAAACAACAATATTAGTAAGGATGTGAAGTTGAGCAGAAGGATGATCGAGTTTACTGCAACAAAGAAGAGGGTTGACAGGGGGGGAGGGGGAGGGAAAAGGAGGGAAGAGCGGGAAGAGGGGGAGGGAGAGAATGGGAAAAGGGGAGATTGTTGGGGGCGAGGGAAAGTAGAGAGAGGGGGAATGAGGGAAGGGGAATAAGGAAGAGGGGGAGAAAAGGGGAAAAGGAGGGAGAGGGGAGGAGGAAGGGAGAGTGAGGGGAGAAAAGAAGTGGGGAGGGTAGGGGATTGAAGGTTGGATAGCAAGAGGTCTGCGTTACCAACAGTGACAAAACAATAAGAATGAGCCAAAAAGCAGACAAGGAAGGTGGGCAAAGGAGGAATGAGGAAAAGGCACAGGTGTGAGGTGAGTTTAGCGAATGGAGAAAAGGAGTAACGATGGCATGAGGAAAAGGAAGAGTGATGTATGTGTCAAGAACAGATGGTGAAAAGAACACTACGACATAAATTAGCAAAACTTTACCAAGGGCAAAGGAAAGTTCTGGAAACAAATTGAGATGGTTGGGGAATAGAAAAACTTTGAGTCAAATGAAAAGCAAGAGTTTGAGATGCGGTATAACTCAAGTGTGTTAAACATACCTTCAAGGAACAACTGGGTTGTATAAGTTATATGTCCAATATTGTTGGCGAACTTGCAAGTGTACCAGCCAACATCTGATTCTTGCATGTCGTTGATCTGAAATCGAACAGACTCTGCCATATTACCTGTGTTCATGAGTGCCACACTGCACAGTCTGTATTTTGTAGAGAACTGTATTGTTGTAGTAAATGCTGTAGTAAATGTGATAGGAAATGTGGAAGGAAATGTTGTAGTAAATGTGGTAAAAAATGGCGACTGTCATTCTGATTAGGTAGGGAACTATGGATTACATTACGGTTATGAGTTGCATGTAAAACCATTGTATAACCCTTGATATGTTTCCATAAAAATTTGGAAGCAGCACAATTTTTGCATTACTCATCAGGGATATCAATGACAATATACGAATGGCAATAAAGAAAAAAATATATGCAATACATGCTGAGAAATAATCAAAGAAGTACAATGATAAAACACTAGTCTTTTGTGGTTTTTGCTTGCTCATATTCTGTGTAATCATTTGCCCATCTGAGGGGTTTACCAATTACAAAGCTGATAAATGACAAGCTCAGTTGACTGCTGTCAACATAGCAGTATGTGGACAGCAGTCTTGTCTCCGACAGCACTGCACAACAGCTACTGTTATATTAAGTGTATTCTTGTTATTTCATTTATCAGCTAAGGCTGATGTCACTCTCTTGTCCCATTATATCGCAACATATTCGACATTTTAGAGATAGTGTGAAGGTTTTATAGGACAGCGGCCATTTCCTTGATGGCTCATATCATCTACACAAGTTATAATTTTCAGTGTCATGCACTTTGAAGTCAATTTAAGTGTATTTCCATTGTTTTATTTTAGAATTGAAAAGTCAATCATTACGCCCTGTTTGAAGTCTAAAACAAGTTTTTTCATGATGAACTTATCAGTAGCATCGGCGAAGTTCTGTCTTCGTTCTCTGCTTTTTCATGTTTCTATTCATGAACCATGTCTTGGGAGCCAATGCTGCTTTTTCTGGTTCTTTAGGCACTCAGTGAGACCACCATCTAGCCTCTGGCTTCTCCAGAATTTTTTACTATAATCCTCAGTATATACGAAGTTACAGTCGGCGCTGCTACAGTTGCTTACCCAGGTCAACCTAACAGTTTGCTCATTATTCGATCCAGTTTGTCGTTAGCTCACCTTAACGACACGGCATTTATCTTTTACTTTTTGGAGCCATATTTATGACCTGTGGAAACTACAGCGTGGCTCGTATGCATACCTACAGCGCCGCCCACATGCACACTCACAGCGCCACCCATATGTACACTTACAGCGCCACCCATATAAACACCTACAGTGCCACCCATATGCACACTTACAGCGCTGCCCATATACACACTTACAGCACCGCCCATATGCACACCTACAGCGCCACCCATATGCACACCTACAGCACCACCCATATGTACACCACAGCCCCACCCATATGCACACATACAGTGCCACTCATATGCACACCTACAGCGCCACCCATATGCACACCTACAGCACCACCCATATGTACACCTACAGCACCACCCATATGCACACCTACAGTGCCACCCATATGTACACCACAGCACCACCCATATGTACACCACAGCACCACCCATATGTACACCACAGCACCACCCATATGCACACTTACAGCGCCACCCATATGTACACCTACAGCACCACCCATATGCACACCTACAGCACCACCCATATGCACACCTACAGCAACGCCCATCTGTACACCACAGTGCCACCCATATGCACACCTACAGCACCACCCATATGCACACCTACAGCACCGCCCATCTGTACACCACAGTGCCACCCATATGCACACCTACAGCACCACCCATATGTACACCACAGTGCCACCTGCGTTGCAAGTTAGGCAAACTTCTAGAGAAGAGCTTCTAAAGTTGATGTACTGAACCACATCAGTTTCCTACATTTTCACCGCAGCCTTCTTTGTAGAAAACTAAGATACAATTTTTTTCGCATCTAAAATATAGGTAAATGTTTTACTGGTGGACAATTTGAACTGTGCATTAACATCTTTTCATGCATTAATATCTTTTAACATGGTTTGTTCAAAGAACAAAACCAATACAAACCATGAACTCACAATAAATTACATATCGTTTCCAAAACATATGACCTTGCAAATCAGTGTGACTTCTGCTGTTGCCTTTGAGAGACCTCCACCAAACCCTTGAGACTGACTGACCGAACCCCTAGGGTTGAACCCCTAGGGTTGCATCGCTGCTCTAGAGGAACACAATACGAGTCGCCACAAAGATGCAAATACTCGATATACAGTTCGTATGAGATTTTAACTTTCACGGTACACGTAAATCTAAAGAGAATGCAAACTAGACCATATAATGATAGTCGTGCGAAGAGACAGAGTGATCCACTACAAAATACATCTCACTCTCATCCTGTTCAGTAGAGGATTGTGACTGTAAGCTCTTCCAAGCCACATACCCCTCAACGACCTTGCAGTAGCCAGTCCCCACTGTTTGCCTTGCAACGTTATATACTTTACTGTAATATTCAGCTACTGCTACCTTCTAAAGCGATGACCGATCTCTAGTAAAATCAATCGCTGATTTCTACGAGTCACTTAAAATTTCGGAAGATATTCTTACTTAATACTTTTGAATGTAAAAAATCAAAAGAATCCTGTAAGAGTGATGGATTAGAGATTAAAATACAGAAAGATGATGAATGAGGGGGAAGTCTAGCTTTGATTATGGAGGATATTAGCATAATTGAATAATTTAATAGAGAAGCCACTATCGGTCAGCCAGGTATTAACTACTACATTGTATTTTCTTAAATCCGATAAAACTCAGGTGTTCTGTGTAGTTTCACATTACTACTTTAGATTATACTGGCTTGCAATAAAGCGAAACTACATACAGATAGGTGCAGTTTTACTTTACCACCGGCCAGCGAGTCCCATCTTGATTTTTTACCACAATCCGTTCATACGGCTGTTTGAAAAGCGATTTGTTTCCATTTTGAAACAATTTTTATCATAACAAGTAAGGCGAATACGGTTAATCCATACCAAGATTGAACAGCAACTGTTTTAATTAAGTGTTTTTAGATACTTTACAATTCAAACTGTACAACGCTTTACAATTCAAACTGTACGATACTTTACAATTCAAACTGTACGATACTTTACAATTCAAACTGTACGATACTTTACAATTCAAACTGTACAATACTTTACAATTCAAACTGTACAGTACTTTACAATTCAAACTGTACAATCCTTTACAATTCAAACTGTACGATAAGAGAGCTAGCAATATTTAAAGCACAACGACTTCTTCATAAATATTTTATTAATAGCTAGGCCAAGAAATGTATTGTTGTAGTTAGTTGCTATAGCAACTTGCACCCATGTCAAGGTTTCGTCAGAGTTCTGAGTTAAATAATTATGTGTAGAAATAGTTTGTGGCTGATGTTAGTGAAAAGCAAAATAACACACTAATAAATTACCGAAAGACCAAACACAGTCAGTATTTAGTAAGCCTCAATGAAGACGTCTGCCAGAAACAATCGAATACTTGAAATAATGGGAGTCAGTTGACGACTGAGCCGTGTTGTCAGTTTTCTCCGATTGTCTTGGAGCAGGTTTGAGTTCCGAGTTTTTGTTCGGCGTTCAAAACAAAATGTCTAGAATTTTTTGTTTGAACACCAATTTATTCGAAACCAGAAATTTTCAAATATCAAAGTTGGTCAGTGCTTGAAAGTACATGTAGATTAGTGTAGTTTCACTTCAGTACAGCTGCATTGCTGAGTGTAGTTTCACTTTAGTACAGCTGCTGTTACTTTTGTATCTTTAGGATCACGATTGTATTTGAACATATGGTAGCTGTGATACGGCTTCATTTTAGCCTTTGTAAATTTAAATACTCTTTCAAGCGAGTTAAGACATTTACAAGTGAGAAAGAAATTCAACCAGTAACAAAATTTCAAAGATTTATACAACGTCGGGCACCTTGGCTAAAGTTGTGAGCAGGTTGGCAGACCTTACACATCCTACTGTATTTTACACTAGAGAGAATTTGCAATGAGCTCAATTTGCATGTTATATTTTTTAAAAAACATGAGAATTTGTTTTCCAAGACACCATTTTTACTGTTCGTATTTTATAAAAAAATTGTTTAACTTTTTTCTACATTATATGTTTACAGTGAGTTAGTTATCTTTTTGAAACATAATGGCCAACAACTTGAAGCAATTATGACAAAAGAGCAGATGAAGATATTACATCATGCTGACTTCGTTAAGCTTTGGAGTCAGCTTTGCATTGATGTGCACAAGATTTTCCATGTGATCAAGCTTAATGCAATGCTACAGCAAGTAATATCTCATGTGATCGCATGCCTGTTACTCATGATTTTTAGAGCGATATCAGATTCCATAAGAATTCCTCGAGTTATGCAAATGTAGACAGTATGAAATGGGAAATAAGACAGGATTACTTATTGTTTCATTAAAAACCAGAATGATATATCATGAGATATTAGACAGCTCCATCTGGTCTACTTGTCACAAGGGCATTTAATGCAATAAACACAGTCATAACTCAACTGCTATTGTCACACGTTTGATTTCTTCCCAAATGGTGAGTCAACACATAAACTGAGGCAGATACATTACATATGAATGGGTGACACACTTTCATAAGCTTGCAAGTTTTTACATGGCCTGTTCTTCAGATGCATTATAGCCTATGTGCTTAGGTATATAGAATTATATGCAGCCAGTAGTGAAGGTGTGGGAACAAAACAATCACTAAAACCTACTAAAATGTGATGTAGGAAAACTATATTTGTTAAAAATATTATAGATGAACTATGATGGAGGTTTAGGTGTTAGGCATAAAATTCAATGGAAGCGTATCTGTGTGAGTTCAAATCCTACTAGTGATAACTTCCTGTTAATGTCTTATTAGGTGCGCATAAGATAAGAATTGGGTGAACTAGAGTGTTTTTAATAGGAATGCTGGGTGTGCATGTTGGATCTCATAGCAATTTTTACATTATTAAGAATTCAGAAGCTTTAAAAATGTTATTGTTTTCAGCGACGTTGAGCAATTTGTTTTGATAGAGCATACACACGAGAAAAATCGTTGACTCACCAATGACATCGGAACCACGATGGTCGAGTGGTTAAGGTGTTGGACTTGTTAACCGACGGATGGATATTCGCATGGGTTCGAACCGCACTCGTGGTAACTGTTTTGTTTAATATTATTTGGAATGTTTAAAACAAAACGCTACTAAACAGCTACTAGAAATATTGTATCAACACCATCCAAAGCCTTCTGTATTATTGAACTGGAATAAAATCATTTGACTTTGTCATATGTGGACCACGATGGTCGAGTGGTTAAGGCATTGGACTTAAGATCCAATGAATGTATATCCGCGTAGGTTCGAACCCCACTCGTGGTAACTGTTTTGTTTAATATTATTTAGAATGTTTTCAAGAAAACGCTACGAAACGACGACTAGAAATATTGTATCGACACCATCCAAATCCTTCTGTATTATTGTACCGGAATAAAATCTTTTGACTTTGTCATATGTAGACCACGATGGCCGAGTGGTTAAGGTGTTGGACTTAGGATCCAATGGATGTATATTCGCTTGGGTTCAAACCCTACTCGTGGTAACCTTACGTTTTGAATTGTTTCGATGAAACTACATAAGCTCTATAAATGACTCAAACCTGCCAGAAGACCTTTTTACGCAATTATTTTGTTCATCTCACACGATGAATTAAGTATGGTAAATTTTGGTGTTAAAATCTATGACCACTTAGTTGAGAATACATTTGCTTGGCTAACCTGCACGGATTAACATATAAAATGAAATAATGGTTTGAATGAAAGGCTTGAGGCTTTACACAAAATATGGCACCATTCCCTTCTTAGTAACTTGCAGAGGAGAGATTTAGTGAGACACGAGCAATGATAGGTAGTGGATGGTGGTATATGCTAGATATCTACCTCGGTGTCACACAGCTGATTCACACAGTATCAAAGTCTCACCTGTAATTCCTCACTATTCATGGCTATTTTGAGACTAGATCTCAGTTCAATACCATCTTTGTACCAGGTGAGTGTTGGTATAGGATAACCTGATACGGTGGCTCGCAGGTAGACTGTCTGTCCTAGTCTAGCTGACACCTGCGCGCGAGGAGTGTAGATAAACTCGGGCTTAGCTAAAAGAAATACTTTTAACATGATTGGAGATAATCGGCAATTTTGATGGCAGACAATAATGGAAAAATGTTAATTATAGACTATAAATGATGACTATATGACTATAAAATGCAGCGATTAGACAGAAGTGCTAAGATGTGGTCATGTGACAGCCGACTAGAATTTTTTACTAGCACATATCTCGACCAGTTTGTAAAGAATGGACAGACAGGTGAAAGCTGAATTCAAAAACTTATGGCAATTCCAGTTAGTTGTTGTCTTATAGCAATTCCATTAGTTACGCTCAGAAATTCTTGCTGATCATTTGTGAAGAAATGAAGCAAATTTTATTGCACTGGCAGTTGGTGCCTATAGCTGCAAAGAGACTGACAGAGAGAGGTAATGCTGCAACCTGAACGCAATATCCAATATCAACTATAGCAACAATAACATCTAGTGACATCATTTCACTCGTATTTTTCTTCTGAGCATTTTAACCACGATCAAGTTTTGTCGACGTTTATCTTAAAATGTCTTGGCAGTCAGATCACCTCAAACATGGACCACACGGGATCCATTAGCATGCTACCGAAGTATGCTCCGCCTAGGGGCTAGCCACATTGAGGGCATGCCCATGTTTCGCCTAGGGACTAGCCACATTGAGGGCATGCCCATGTTTTGCCTAAGGACTAGCCACATTGAGGGCATGCCCATGTTTTGCCTAAGGACTAGCCACATTGAGGGCATGCCCATGTTTCGCCTAGGGGCTAGCCACATTGAGGGCATGCCCATGTTTCGCCTTGGGTCTAGCCACATTGAGGGCATGCTCATGTTTTGCCTAGGGACTAGCCACATTGAAGGCATGCCCATGTTTTGCCTAAGGACTAGCCATATTGAGGGCATGCCCATGTTTTGCCTAAGGACTAGCCACATTGAGGGCATGCCCTTGTTTTGCCTAAGGACTAGCCACATTGAGGTCATGCCCATGTTTTGCGTAAGGACTAGCCACATTGAGGGCATGCCCATGTTTTGCCTAAGGATTAGCCACATTGAGGTCATGCCCATGTTTTGCCTAAGGACTAGCCACATTGAGGGCATGCCCATGTACCCTCAATAACTACAATGTTATAAACTACATATACCATAGGCTAATTGTAATTCAATCGTCGAAAGGCACTTTCTGTACAACTTCAAGTTTTTTTGACCCATTTTCCACAAGGGGTCATTTAGTGTGAATGGAGTCAGCAATATAATCTTTACTATAAAAAATCAATGTCTGTCTGTCAGCGGCCACGGTAAAAACGTTAGGAAAAAAATTCTTCACACCGGAATTGAACTGTGACCCACCATCTCACAGTCCACCACTCTAACCACCACCCTATTCAGCCACCTTGCCTCTTTATGAATTAATTATGCATATAGTACCTATTACTCATTACGATCTTTCACGGTATAGGGGACTGCCAAGCATACAGGACTGTCAAACATAGTACAATACTACAGTATTATTTAAAGGTTTGGTTTACAAAGCGTTGTAACTGCTTCCAAGGCCATTCCTAGCACTCTAATTAAGATAAATCTAATTTATCGTAATTTGGATATAAAACTGACAAGAGCTGATCACTAAAATGACTATGTGTTTAAATATCTCTCAAAAGATAACAAATCGCTGCATACCAATCGTACTAGCTAGATTGGACATGATAAATGTGTGTATTAGACACGATTCATGGCATTGAAGTCGACCTTATACCCTTTCAAACTAGCCAACTGCCTCAAGTCAAGAGATGACAACTAGTTAAAATTCAAAATTTTCAACTATAAACTTTATTTACACCAGGCTATGTTGCGTATGTCTACGTTAATACCTCAATACTTCGGCGATCACAACGTTCACTTTATCACAAACCCATCCGAGTTTTCATCGGCGAATAGCCCACAACATAACGTTATCATTACACATTGCATCTGTTTAAACGATTCAAACCTAAAACTAAAAAACGATGCAAACAGTCACTAAAACAATGAAATGCTAGTCCCGCAGCAACTATCATGAAGGGAAAAATAGATTTATCAATCCGGACAGCCAATCAACATTGGCAAAGTAGTGTACATTGTACAGACTGTCGTGGACGCTTAGCGAAATATTGGAAAAGTTCGACAGCTGCAATCTTTCCTGACATATCCGATGTCATCGGTTCACGGAGCACATAGTCAACAAATAATCGTCGAGAGGGCAACTCCGACATGCGGCGATACAGTGTAAATCAACCTTTAGATGCTCCTAAACAACTAGTTGAAGCAACTCTAGTAGCAGCCCTTAATTTCAGCCGAGTTAAAACCAACTAATCAGAGTTAAGTCTAAAATGAGAGTCATTAATCAACTGGCACAATTAGTCTAGGGCTAGTCGAGGGTATGTCGCCGCATATTCCAAGGGATCAAGGTCGCATTAGTGATATAATTGAACGCAACTAGCCTGCATAATCCGTGCTTGAGAAACTCGATCACCATTGAGAGGTTTATTAGTGTTAGAGAATCGGAGTGTGGTGAGGTTCACATCGCTTATAAATAGTTGATGAAGGCCCTTGAATAGTGTTAGCCCTTTATCCATAGTATCATTTCACACAAAAAATGTAAAACTACAACCTAAAAGTGAACGAAATAGAAATCTGGCTTAAAAGCTGAACAAAAATTATGCTACACAAAAAGCATGTGAAATCAGTAGGTGGATTATACATATTGTAATCTTGAAAGTAGAAATAGGGACATAAAAGTCTAAGAATAGCCTCAGTGGAGCAAAACCTGTACCTAATTGGTCGGCACATGGTCACTAATCCCTATTATTCCTTATTCATAGTCTAAGTTGGTCTGAGTTCAATTATACTTGAAGATTAAAAATGAATCCTTTTAAATTTAACTGTTTCTTCTGCCTCAGCATCAGCTTAGAAATGTCATTTTCAAAGCAGATCAAGCTAAACTAAAGCTATAGCTACATACAACCACAAACATGTAGCTGCGCTGTTTGTTAACACATTTGTGACTGTTGTTTTCAGTAGGGTCAAGGCCATGACATTCATGCGGGATTTTGTAAACAGTTTGTGGCTTCCAAAAGATTGTCACAGTCTCAAAAGTCATTCCTGAGATTCCATATCACGAAACCTGACTAGTCAATGATGACAGCGGCATTCATTGCAAATAGTTACGTTGTCATCCCTGCAAGATAATTGTTGCGGGTCTTGCCTGAAGGATTGGGCTGAAATGAATATAATAAAAACCAAATCCAAAGGGCACCAACTTATTCAGCCAACCATATGCACATAAGGCTGGCTCACACTATATCACCGTTTGTCAGCGTTTGCCTTTCAGCGTTCATCGTCGATTTTGTGAACCGAGCGCCGATGGCATTGACGAAGCAACTCGAACACGTCGGGAAAGTTTGTAGCTGAAGTTTGTATTTTGCCAAGCATTTACGACCGCCTTTTAAATGTGAACCATTTTGGCGATAGTAATTCGCGGTCGTGGAGAGCGTGATTTATTTATTTCCGTTTATGATAGTTGCTGCGGGACTAGTATTTGGTGGAAACACGTGAAAACAAAGAGGTTTCTTCGCGAAAATTTAAAAAGAAAAATGGGAACACTACATCACGGAGTATTTCTTGATGCAAATGGGATAGGTATGTGATAGTGTGAACATCGTTATCATCGCCGATCACCGAACTATTGTGGCATCAACGCCGAGTTACGGCGATATAGTGTGAACCAGCCTGCAGGCGACTAGCCTGTCAGAAAAATCTACATGTCGATGTTAAGTGGTGTTAAGAATTTGGGGACATAACTTCCCAGCATCTACACAAATGGAGATTTTCATTCTGCGCATAGCCCTGAATTTAGATGAGCGGTTTACCATTAAAACTAAATTCAAAAGTGTATTGAAAATATTGTATTTACCCGATGCTTTTAGTCATTACAAAGCAAATAATTTTCTTAAAAGCAAAAACTGAAAAATGCCCCCAAGTAACTTGGATCAATCAACTATCAGATGCTTGTTTCCTCAGCAGAGATTTTAAGCCTTCTATACAGAGCTGTAAGTCATGAATAAATGATGCCTTCGCATCAGCAATTCCAAGTGGCCAATGTTTGCGGAGCGCGAGTCATCAAGCGTCTTCAATAGAATTGGATGAGAAACCTGTCAATGCCTACGGAGCTTCGTACTGACAGACCTCAACATTTATGACTAAACTGAACAAAGTCGGGCTATTAGCTAAACAATTGCTTATTAGCAATTTAATAAACATAACGGCGATTCAATTATTGGTATTCCATCAGATTTAATAAAGTTTTACGCTCAGACAACAACGGAAAACCTATTTAAACTTCTAATAGACGCATTTACTAATCTACGAGAAATCTAACAGTCTTCTCCCATTGTCAAATGCTTTTAAGTGCGAAAGACAAGAAGCTGTTTCATGGGAGGATATTCTATCTCCGGCGCTGCTTATGACATGTTGGTGCTGACAGATTTAAGTCTCAATCAATATTCAATCAATATGAGAGAGAAAATGTCTTACGCGTGAAGTTTAAAATTGAATGTTCTCAAAGACTGGAGGTATTTGGTGGACAGTGAAAAGAGAAAGATAATGGATCAGCGGCACGCCATTCAGATACCCTCAAGTTAAAGATAAACTTTTACAAAATCTTATTAGATTTTATCAGAAAGTATCGGTATTGTTGTTTTATGTTTGAGGTCATCTGATTGTCAGAATGTTTCAAGATTAAATGAGATTAATTTGAGCGCTTTAACCGCGATCAAGTTTTGTCGATTTTTATCTTGAAACAAATATGCAGACAGATCACCTCAAACATCAAAAACAATTGCAAAAGGTAGAAAAATGTCAATACTTTCTGATAGAATCTACTAAAATTTTGTGTACTAATTCATCTGTATGCAATCACAAATCAGTACTTGGCCCACTATTGTGCAGGAAACCATCAAAACTGTGTCAAGGGTTTTCATTGGCTGATGTTAACTAATAATTTAGATACATCTAACCAAATAAGTGAAACCGGGTGAACTACAACAGATGACGATACAATATGATGTAGTATTATATAACAGTATTACATGTGCTTATATAAGAATGCATTTCCTGTTAAATGCATGCATTCATTGTAGTAAATTAAAAACTTCCGCCTATAAGCGAAAGCTAATCAAAAACTAATACAAAATATTTTTGATAATACGACTATCAAATTTAATGATTTCAGATATTAAACGGTAGAAATGGTTTCAACTAGAATCACTATAATAATAACAGATTACGTAGTTGTCATCTCATTGTCTAATCTAGTTTGCAGTTTAGATATCTTCAGTAATAACTCTCTGGTCAAAGACTGGAAGAATAATCAATCTGTTTGAATATGATGAGCAATAGTGTTGCATACCATAAGATAAGTGAACCATAAATACTTTCACATTGTTTAAAACAATTACTGTTTTGTCATCCATCAGAATTACTCACATGGGATGAGTTTGTTTACAAGTCCAGACATCAATTGTAGCGATTCTGTTAAAACCTTTGATCAAAATAAGTTTTAAAGAGCTCATAAAAATAGTTCAGTATAATTTGTCTAATCTTTCGAGTAGTAGTCATTGCCTTACAATTAAAAACACAAATCTAAGCCATGTATATACCTTATAAAAAAATAATAAATGACCAATTTCACCTTATGTGGAAACGTTCTCCTATTTTTTGTGCTAGGCAAACGACTACACATCAGACTCGGAGTCTACAGAAAAAGGGGCCGACTCTAAAGAACTGAAATATGGTGACCTGAAAAATTTTACAATAGGTAGAAACGGTATTTTATTTTTCATGCTAGATTAATGACTACACATCAGACTCGGAGTCTACAGAAAAGAGAGGCTGACCCTAAACTGAAATGTTGTGATTTGAGTTCATAATAAACATGGCAACCATTAATAGCTATGATAGTCTTAGGAAACCATTGATAGATCTTAGGAACCCTTGGATACAATTTACCGATCTTATCTAGCCGGAAACTTTGTAAGTTGGATGTGATGCTGCGACTATCAAAGATCAACAGAATTATTTTAATGGCTTGCTAGGTTCATCAGCGCTTCCATAAATCACTACACCCATGTTTCAGTATCTTGACTACTAATCCAAACCAGCCACTAGCTAGTACAATCACCATTGTCCTTACGGCTTCCAAAATGTGACCTGACAAGCTGTCGGAGGGAAGGAATGCTTTACCTTCACACTTCCTTCGAGTTGTCAGCGAAACTATTGAGAGTCGATAGATTGGTTTTCTATGCAAATTATATGTAGCTGTCTTCAGCCAGCATGCAAGTAGGTGAACATAAGCGGATATAAGGAATAACCCGAAATGCGATTAAATCACATTCGTCTAATATATAATAAAGATTAAGGTGATTTAAGTGTTATACATTTTATTGCAACCAAAATGTGGAGAACGTATCTTGATTAAGGATTACCAATGATCCTGAGATGGAAAAGGTGACCCACATTAAAAAGTAACTTACTTCAGGTTAGTTAGTTGAATGAAGTTTGCATGATACAGAGGCAATTGCAATTGACTTGGGTCTCTGAGATCTACTGTAGCACAAATCAGCTGCACTTCAGTAAATAACGTCATCCATATTATGATATATAAAGTCAGTGTTTTGTTTATCATATTGACTGCTTGTGACAGTGTTGGAGAGCAAAGAGTCATTACTCATTTAAAAATGAACTTACAGCAAATTTTAGGAGATTTTAACAGAATGTATCAGTATTTTTCTATCATTTGAGATTGTTTCTGGTGTTTGAGGTGATCTGACTGCCAGGATGTTTCAAGAGTAAAATTGACAAAACTTGATTGCTGTTCAGATTCAGATGAAAGTGTGATTATAACGTCTATAGTTGCACTTTGGTAAAAAGACCCGACAGAATGGAGATGCGTAACCCTGCAACTTGAATGCAACAGCTGATATTAATATAATAAAACTAATATCATATAACAGAAAAGACGGGCAGTCGCACGACTAATGGCGCCATTTTGCATGTATTTTTCTTCTGAATGTCTCAACTACTATCAAGTTTTGTCAATTTTAATCTTGAAACATCCTAACAGTCAGATCACCTCAAACATTAAAACAAACAATCGCCAATGATAGAAAAATACTGATGCTTTTGGATGAAATCGGAGGTCTCCACACGGAAATCAAGGCTAATCTCACACCATAGGCAGTGTCTTCACTGGTGAGCCACACATTGTAATACAATGTACTTATATTGGTTCGTGTGTTTTATCTTCAATATGACCTGTTGTGCTACCAGCTACAGACTATGTTGTCAAGGAAACTATTTTCTACTTCCTGTTTTCCTTAGATTAGTTACGATGCAGCTAGTATTGCATTTTAATTATCTTTACTATAATAAGAGCTGTGTTTGTCTGTTTGTCAGGAGCCATGGTTGGTGATCGGAGAAAAAAAGATCGCATCATACAGGATTCAAACTACCAATTTTTAGTATGATAGACAGACACTCTAACAACTGCGGCAATTCACCACCCACTGGCATTCTATATCAATTGGGTACATATCGATTCTCTGTGCTTTATGGGTACATTTGACAATCGTTCACAGTACCCTAGACTGGTGGGGTGCTAGTTGATGTAGATACTCTAGATCAGTACTAAACTAACAGGATGTTTCCCGGCATCTTATTTTTGGTTTTGATAATATATCAAATTTCACGTTTTCAGAAAGTTGCTGGAATGTAATGGCCAGCTTTGGCTACAAAAGAGAAAAGGTTTCATAGGAGGACAATAGCCTGAAATGGATATACTGCCAAAGCGTTATCAATGTTAAATAACCAGAAAGTCGTGATCAAATCCAAAAACAGCTGCGCACCCCTTTCACAGATATGTCAACAAGCCACGCATTATTTCTGTAAGCAATACGACAACAAATGGCCTCTGAACTGCAAAGCTATGTCGGTAAACTATTTCCCATAGCGAGTAGAGCGATGTTTAGTATTGTACGATGGCATGTTAGTGTGTACTCAATTGTCAGCTGCGCATGCATGAAAAGAACCATCTTTGGATAAACAAAACACGGCGCAAATTCAAATAATGGAAATAGGAAAACAGCAGCTGAAGGCTTCAGGATTAAATTACTCTTGAACGTGTAACTAATACGCTAATTGAATTGCTAAGTTGCTAGACGAGGCCCGGTGAGAAGACAAACGCCTTGGGAAACAATTTAAATCTGATCATCAATCTTGTGATAAGTTAGTCTGATGATAATCTGTCCATATTCTAACGATGCATCCTGATGAACTCTCAACAATCTATGCAACTCCTACAGAAACTCCAGGATTTATTGCTAGAAATTATATTCAGTTTCGGAGGGTTTCACCCAAACCTTCAGCATTTAAAGGGGTGTTGATACCCATATCACGCCAATGCAGTCCTCACATTATGACTGCTTTAGCAGGTGTCTCTGCTCTTTTCAACTGTTTTCAGTAGAGCTAGTATAGACAAAACAATTCCTTAAAAAGTTGAAAGTGGTAAAAATAAATTGTTACCTGGGCTTTGAGCTGGACTTTGAGAGAGAGCTAGCCGTGAAAGGTATAATATCCACAGACCATAACGTATCCATGTTAAGCCGGAATGTTCCATTCGATATTGCATATCTGATTGTTCGACAAGAAGGAGAGATTTCTTGTAGTCTCCTACGATTGTATCGTTCAGCCTGAAGGTTCCATTATTTCGTAGAACAAATTTATTCAAATTCCTATATAGCAGCTAGATACTTCTTAACCAGTTACCAGAAATGTAAATGGCGAATTCTCTCTGTGTTGAAAAATGAGCGCAACTCCGATCTGTTGGATATATAATCCAAGGGATAAGTTCAAATTTCACCTGCCAGTAATCGGAGATGGCAGAAGCAGATCTAGAGCTTCCCAAGCCTTCTACGTTCATTCAACTAATTGGATCTAACCTCTATTGAGAATTACAGTCACGCCTTTTCCACTACAGCGAAGCCCTTGACATGTAAGGCACGCATCGCTTGCCACGTTTGATTGGATGACCAACTTGAGGGCAGTTCGTAGTAAGATGTGTGACAGAATTTGCTCAATGCATTATTAACTACCATTGTATCAGAACCTCAGAAGGATGTCATATATTAGCTTTAACCGATATCAGTATTGGCGGGTCCACATCCACGACAAAGGCTAGTAAACAAAACCAGGTGCTAATCGCTGCATTAGGGCTTCCAGTTAAACATTTGGCATAAATTGTTACGCATTATGTAACAGGCGGTCAATTATAAACAATGCAAAGTGGAGCGACGCAGTCCTACAAGGCTCCAACCAATTATTGATGAGTGATATCATCCATTGTTCACTCGTACTCAACATAAACGTGATAATTCTTAACTTTATGGTACTAATTGAAAAATAATGGCTCATTCATTTACAATATCTAAGAAGGTGGCCTAAGAAGGTGGCCTAAGAAGGTGTCCTAGGTGTGAATTTGTGACTAATGCATCCTGCTTTAGGCTAAATATAAGTAGATGGTGACCAAGGACAAGTCTGAAAGAAAAAATAATTTTTAGCTTTGTTCAACAAGAGCATACAAGTACTTTCAGCACTCCCAGAGCAGATAATTGTGTTCAGCATTTAAAGGGCAGAACAGGAGATTCAGCATTTTCAGGGGAGACATGTACAGCCAGCATTTTAAGGGAGGCAAGTAGAACGAGCATTTTAAGGGAAGACAAATAAGTTTAGCATTTCAGAGTAGACAAGGAGATTCAGCATTTTCAGGGGAGGTTAATAACTAAGCCTATCAATAGAAGCAAACTCAGCCTATCAATAGAAGTAAACTCAGTCTATCAATAGAAATAATCTCAGCCTATCAATAGAAGTAAACTCAGTCTATCAATAGAAGTAAACTCAGCCTATCAATAGAAGTAAACTCAGCCTATCAATAGAAGTAAAGTCAGGTGATCTACAGTATTGCCCCAGATGTTTGATGATCATAATCACAGATAGGAAGTCCCACAGGTGTCATTGAGGGCACACGTGAAGATATATGACCGGTAATACCCAAAAGGTCAAATATTTGCATTTTAGCTGCATATCTCTAAAGTTTATGGTAGCCATAGTTACTTGTCAGCAAAAGAATTTGCTCATGTAAGGATAGTCTAATAGTCTGGCCACCACATTTCTTGGATTAGCAGTAGTTACAAAATAGACTTGCATGGAATTTGAGATGAGCGCTGCCAACATTTAAAGTATAGGCGAAGAGTAAAAATCTTTCTTTCCCTCTAAGTCTTATTAGTAATGCTATAAGATTAACTTATCAACGATTAGTATTTAGGGTGTTAGGAATGCAAAAAAACTTGAAATAACGTCAGTAAATCAATAAATAATAATATTGATTGATTTACTGAGGCATGAGATTATCGCAGTTTAGTAAAAAAAATGACAGTAATAGCTTGGAAAAATTTTGGAATATAATCCGTTTTATCAAAGACAAATATTTTTTATATTTTTTATCGTTATGTGTAACTGCTAATATTCAGGGTAAATTTTCATCATCTGATTTCAATATTGTTGTTCGTTAAATTTGCATGTTGTATGGTAGTTGTCATATTACTCCATGAAACACTAATGCAAAATTGTCAAACAGCAAAGTATGATCAATTCTCATGTTTAGAAACAGGGCACTTCATAATCGAAAACACTTTTGCATAGTTGATGAAACCATTATCCAACGAGGAGTTTATTTCTCCTTTAGATATTATTCGTAGTAAAGATAACTCCAAAAATTGACACAGCTCTATTTGACAAACCAAAATGCTTTTGGGCTTAATCAGTGCTATGAATTTATTAATAAATAAGAACAATTTAAACGCGCAGACAAATTTAAAAAGCAACTGGGGTTTGGACTAATTCATCTAAGTGATGTACAAAGTAAAATTAGAGGGGGAGTTCTCTTTACTGCCCAAAAACACTCTGTTTCCATGATGCGCAGTGCTTCGGAGTTGCGCCCTCTCCGAATCATGGAAACGGCGTCTTCGCACTGAAATCACTGCGCACTGATCAGTGCGAAGCCAGTGCAAATACGCAGCAAGGAAACAGCAATTGCGCAGTGGCTGCGCATAGCTTTCATGCCAAGGAGACGGATTCTTCGAAGGCCATAAACTAGTACAAATGTTATCCCGCTAATCTTGTTTTTTTTTCTATTCTTTTTTGCAACTAGAGTTGATAAACAATCACTATGTTTCCATGGTGCGCAGTACTGCGATGCAGCCCCCTCCGAAGTCAAGAGGATTGTACGTTTCCATGCTACGCAGTGGTTTTCAGCAAATTAGCCAGAGAAGAGAAATTGTATAAATCGAATCGCCTGATGGAGAAATTGAATCGATCATGACGGATACCGAACGTCAGAAACGGTCTTTTTATGCTTCTGTTATCATTATACTTTTATTTATAATACACATTCACAAGGTTTTACAAACCTTAACACCATTTTTACAAAGTAATATATTTTTAATAAGTATTTTTTAAGTAATATATTATTTAAACATTAATTTAGGACTTGCCACCTATTTTTCGAAAAGTGTTGGCATCGATAACAAAGTCTAGGAAGGTAATCACCTCATCATCCTCGTGGACGCAGACCATAATTAAATTTAGGTGAAAGAAGATCGGAAGAATAGAAAAAAAAACAAGATTAGCGGGATAACATTTGTACTAGTTTATGGCCTTCGAAGAATCCGTCTCCTTGGCATGAAAGCTATGCGCAGCCACTGCGCAATTGCTGTTTCCTTGCTGCGAATTTGCACTGGCTTCGCACTGATCAGTGCGCAGTGATTTCAGTGCGAAGACGCCGTTTCCATGATTCGGAGAGGGCGTAACTCCGAAGCACTGCCCATCATGGAAACATAGTGAATGCCAAATCATTATAACAAATATTTTATTTCGACGGGGCAAACTTTAATATAGCAAATGACAAATTTAAATAAAAAGCACTCAGTAAAGGTGATATACATTAAAAATATAAATGTTTTCATTTAACGATTTCTTTCGAATGTCAATATTTTAACAATGTAATAAAATCTACTTCATATATTTGAAGTAATGATTTTGAAGTAAATGATTTCTACATCTACATTTCTATGAACTCGACCAAAAAAAGATAAAAAACGATAAAAGACAAATTTACCTCTTACTGTTCTTATGTTCTTTTTTTAAATTTCAAGTTGTGTGGAATGTCTGGGCTGACAGATTTCATGGAATTCATCAAAACAACCATATACGTGTAGTTCACCTACACGTACATGTGTAGGTGTGTAGGTGTGTAGGTGTCCATGCATCCTTGGCCATCACCCAAGTATAAAAATATCGCCCAGTATAAAAATAAACAAGATACAAAAATAACTTAGCATCTGGTTATGTGTTTAGCTCAGTAACCAATGTTTAAATTTAATCTTAATATTTCCATATCAATGTAAAACATTAAAATAACCTTGAACAAAATTTTAGTATAGTTTATCAGAAAGTATCGGTATTTTTTATCATCTGTGATTGTTTTTCATTTTTGAGGTGATGTGATTGCCAGGATGTTACAAGATTAAAATCGACAAACGTAATCGTGGTTAAAACGCTCAGAAGAAAAATATGTGATGACATCAATAGTTATCATTGGGATAGCTGATATCGGTTATTGCGTTCGAGTTGCAGCTTTACGCATCTCTATTCTGTCGTTCTCTTTGCAACTATAGATGTCATAATCAAACTTTTGCTTGATCTGAGCATTTTAACTGTGATCAAGCTTTGTCAGTTTAAATCTTGAAACATCCTGACAGTCAGACCATTTCAAACATCAAAAACAATCACAAATGATAGAAAAATATTGATAATTTCTGATAAAATCTACTAAAATTTTTTGTAAAGTCATCTTTAATACACATCCTACCCAAAAACTACGTCAGCAAGCAATACTAACATTTTGCTGCCTTTAACTGAACCTGTCACAGTTCACTCTTCAAAAGGAAAATTAATACGAAAACTCACATACCAGATTTGGAAAGCTTGAGATCTCCTTCAGATATGTAGATTTTAACCTTTTTACAAGTGTTTCAGAAACTAGACATCAGTTTGGTAGCAACGCCTTTAAACATGCGCACATTCTTGTTAGTCTTTGAGTTCAACAGTTGCACGATAGCTTCTCTTTTAGCTAAGGAGAGTGGTTTCTCGTCCTATCCACAAACCATTTAGACAATGCGCTCTTTCAACCATACTTGCAGACGTCACCCGACCAAACCTCTAATCCAATGAGTAAAAGATCAGAGTGCTTTTACGTGCCACACGCTGCAAGTGATTCTGGCTAGGAAGATGGTGAGCGCTGATGCTTTTCTTACATAATACACTCATTAAAGTGTTCAGCTAAATGACCAGGGCCACCAATGGATAGTAGTGCTGCCGGTGTTGGGGCAGCAAAAATGAAGTGAGCTAGGACAAGGCCAGACAACAAAACTGATAGGCAAAATTTTCATGTCAGAGCAGTTAGAGTTATTCCTCAACCATGACAAACAATAGTGCGGTGTTTGGAGTACAATATGAGAATTGTGATGCAAAATATCTAAGTAGTGCTGTCATAAGTCAGCTGGGGATGTCTGGACAGCTGCCACAAACGCCGATAAAAAGTTTTATTCAATTATAATTTGACTTTCATTTTGAAAGATATTAAATAAACATAAAGTAAAAACCCCTAAAACCCTGACAGAGTTGTGCACTGAGAGATCGTCTGCTGTAATAACATACTGCACAATCATTCCAAAATTTGGGGAGGTAGTCGATTGACGCAGGAGTTAGAGTATCGGTCTGCAAAGCAGAAGGTTATAAGTTCATACATAAACCCATTAACTATACTACACTATATTAACTATTAGTATACTTAATAATTAATATCTACTATATTAATTATATATATTATTAGTATATTTAATAATTAATTTATACTATATTAATTAATATACTATTAACTATAACTATATTAAAGTATAGTTAATAAGTCTATGAGTTCATACCCTGATGGAGGTAATTTTTTTCTAAACCTCAAAGCATGGCTTCAGACAGATGTACACGGTTCTTATTATAGTAAAAATTATTATAATTTCATTTTTTATTTTTGTTATTGGGAATCTCATGAGCCATACATCATTGATAATATATTTTTGTTTAATGATACACATTTGACCAGATTAATTTTAATACGTTCTTAAGAATAGCTGACATCTACTGAGCATATTAGCCACATCTTACAAAATGCCTTGACACGCTCTGACAGGCGCTTGCCCTGTGCAACAATGATATCTTACCTCTCACTATTAGATTGGTTGATTGCTCATACACTAGATCTGCTCCATCGATCAGGTTGATCCGGCAGGTGTAGTTACCTTCGTCTCCTCTTTTTAATGACTTGAAACTCAGATGTGGGTGTGGTGACTCTAACTTAACTCTGCCCTAACGTGCATAAATTATGTCTCAATATTAAATTTACAACAGGTGAATTCTGCAGGCACGTCTAATAAGTATATTGTGCATGCTGTCAACACGGTAAAACATTTTTAGTGAAGCAAAAGATTAAACTTGCAGATGAGATATTTCTTAATAATTTTTTTAATAAGAATTTTAATTCCTTAATTTTTAAGCTTTCAAGTTACATTATCAAAAAAGTACAAAAATCTGGGAGTTGTCTATTTTCAAATTTGATTAGATAACTCCAATACTTGAATACGTATTCAGTGAATGAGCATACACATACACATTAACTGAGTTGGATAGAGTCCAGGCAATCAACAACATGAATCATTTAAACTCTCCGTAAAACTGTATATTTTAATTTTTGGACCTTAGGTTGAGATCTTACATAGCCTAAAGGAGTCCATCAGATTCTCGAGTATATAAAACTATTACCACGATGCCGTTCAGATATAATATTATTGAGCGACACTAAAAAATAACTGTTCAAGCCTAAATTGGTGGGTGCAAAACTGCTGTAACAAGTCATTGTCCAAAACTATAGTAGCTCATAAAAACCACTACCAGGTACAAGTTTTTTCAAGGAGCTGTAGCTACAAAGCACATTGAGCAACAACCAACATATGTAAATGTATGAAGCATTTTTGTAAATTTATCTCACAAACATCTATTTACGTGTTGGCAATGCTTTTAACCACAGCAAGGCCAAACAGCAATATAAGGATTACAGAACAAGCGTGCAAGCGGAGATTCGATTCTGAAAATGTAGATGCTCAAAACCTCATAGTTGTCTCCTTTTGAATGCTTCATCAATGTTACTGAAGCTTGAGCAAGCGCATGGGCATTGTCTTCCATAAAAAAAAACTTTAAATTGTTTAAGTATCAACCAATCAAAAGGAACTATTGATTGAAATAAAATGCGCAGCTTAACAACATTAAAACAGAAAGTATAAATATGAACTAGTAAAAAGGAAAGTTGGCACTTTCATTTAAAATTCGATCAAAAATTTGCCAATAATTATTTTTTACGAAAAAATAGTTTTTACAATTGAAACATTGAATATTAATAAGTGAACATGTTTCTTGCTGAATAAAGATTTACAGTAGTAGACGCTAAAGCCATTTACACAGATTACCGGTAGAAACTGTCATGCAATACATGAAAATCAATGACCGACACTCATTACAGCAGAGGTATCAGGGCTATTGTTATCAGTTTAGCACACAAGCGAGCTCTTGACAGTTACAAGGTCATGACCCTATAATTACATCATTCAGTGCAGTTCTACACATTGCTAAGTAGTAATTTAACACGCTACAGTCTGGGTGTGAAAACTCATCAGAGCTGCGTCAGCAACTGGCAGCATGATGGTAGAAACGGCCGAGAGTGGAATATCAGAATGACAGTGAAGTACCAACATAAAATTCCGCTACAGATATGCTATCAGCTTGATGTAATATTTTGACATAAAGCATAAACTAACAAGTTGTTATGATAGACAGTGCATGAGATATGGAGAGAACTGTATTTTGGTAAAAACAATAATTTTGTTATGCTCAGAAACCTGCCATGTCTGTGTTCTAATTCTCAAGCTGCTGGTTAAAGCTGTAAAAATATTTATCTCTAGCTATTGAGGACCAGCTATAATATTCTTGGTTGGATGCATATTCGTGGTTGCAGAAATAAAGTATTTACAAATCATATAGGGCTCTCTTGTCAAAAAGAACATGCAAAAAAGTAAACTTTTTGTGAGCATTGCCGCAAAAACTAAAACTATTACTGTGGGTACAACAACACATTGAACCCATAATAGTAGTTTTAACTCGCTGGTTTACTGTGGGTACAACAACACTCTGGTGTATAGACAATCCATCTGCAGAATTGAAGTCATTTATTACTGCCAACTGCATAATAGCACATCTCGATGGTTTTCGAGTAATTGAAAATTTTATAATCTCTAATAATGTTATCATATAGCCATATTAGTTAGCATAAATTGCAGGCTTACTAATACTTCACCTTTGTAAGAAAAAGGAAATAGTAAGAGTTAATTGGTCATTTTTATTGTCTATTGTTTAATGAATGCTATCTATTAACTCTAAGATCACTGCTACCAATACATAGCAATCTCATACCTGCATTCCAATATTCTGATGAGGTTCGACTACAAAATTCACATCTCCAACTTGCCTAGGGTGAATGTACCACGGGACTGCTGCATCTATCTGGTGGGTGCTCACGTTATACACCAGTACCCTGGAAGTCTAGTGTACTGTGAGAGATAGTCAGGTATAATAACTATATGTACTGTACAATTATAACTAGTACCCTGGTAGTCTAGTGTACCGTGAGAGATAGTCAGGTATAATAACTATATGTACTGTACAATTATAACTATTACCCTGGTGGGGGTCCTCCCATGTTTTGGGACGATTCTGACGACCCGACGACAGGGATATTTAAAAAGTGACAGACGAGACGACCATTTTTCAATGTAGGTGACGAGGTGACGATGATTTTGTAAGTAGGATTACTAAAGGTACGGCTGCACGTAACGAATTTTTCGTCGGTTCTGAGTTCTGACCGAAATCACGAAAAACACAGAATTAATCGGTCGAAATTCAAAGAATTATTTGAACTGTGCATGCCCACCGAGTTCGTCGACGAAACGCTTTTAATTAACAGATTAAACAAATTATTAGCGAGCACGATTCTAGCAGCTTTAGCAATTAGTATAGTCCGAGACATATATCGCGACACACAATAAAAATACATAAGTATTTCAACATAGAACACACGATGTAACTGTTTAGGTCGCGCTATTGCTGGTTAACGAGCACGACTCTAGCAAATTTTAAGATATATGTAGTCCGAGAACATAATGCGACACACAAGAAAAATATTACAGAAAGTTACCATAGTAAATACAATGCAACCGACTTGATTGCGCTAGAGATGTCAACATTTTCTACCGCAAAACTTTTGCTGCTTAAAAGGAAATATAATTAAAAAATAAACAATTTGTAGCTATAGCGTCCAAACAATAAATACATTCAATAACGCAATCTAAGCAGTTGCATCGTGTGTACTATGTTGAATTGCACTTATACTTTTATTGTGTGTCATTATACGTCTGTTGGACGTCATCATACGTCTCTCTCTAATTGCAAAAGCTGCTGGAATCGTGCTCGCTAGCACGATTCTAGCAGCGCAGAATAATTCTATGTTTCAATCATTTCGTGATTTTGGTTAGAACCAACAGAAATTTTGTTACGTGTAGCCGTACCTTAACTAACTTTTTATTTGTTCATAAATCACCACGGTCAACCGAGTTTGGTCAAGTTTTGGTTTGAAGCATCTGGCCTAGCATTTATAGACTGCCAAAAAATTAAAGCAACGAAATGCCACGACATTGACAGCAAATCCGTTTCCAAGTCTGTGACTGACAGTGATTATTAAAGACAATCTCGGTCTATTTTCAGTGCAAGAAATATAGCCCTAAAAACCTAACACGGCTGTCACCTTTCGCGAAGTAATCGGCAACGCTCCCAAACATCACTAATAAGTTTGTGAAGGTCGCTGGTTGAGCCATGCTTTTGGTTAGCAGAAGTTCAAACTGAGCGAGTTTCAGATTTTTAACGCAACCCAGTGCCACCAGAATAGATATTTGTATTAAAATAACGAATGTGAAGAAAAAAGTTGATTTGGTTGCCAACTTGAAAAAGGTGACAGTGATTTTAAAAGTGACGACAGTGATTTTAAAAGTGACAACAATGATTTTAAAAGTGACTATTCTGACGACAACTTTGTGTGGTAGGACCTCCCCTGGTAGTCTAGTGTACCGTGAGAGATAGTCAGGTGTAATAACTATATGTACTGTACAATTATAACTAGTACCTTGGTAGTCTAGTATACTGTGAGAGATAGTTAGGTATAATAACTATATGTACTGTACAATTATAACTAGTACCCTGGTAGTTTAGTGTACAGTGAGAGATAGTCAGGTATAATAACTATATGAACTGTACAATTATAACTAGTACCTTGGTAGTCTAGTATACTGTGAGAGATAGTCAGGTATAATAACTATATGTACTGTACAATTATAACTATTACCCTGGTAGTCTAGTGTACTGTGAGAGATAGTCAGGTATAATAACTATATGTACTGTACAATTATAACTAGTACCCTGGTAGTTTAGTGTACCGTGAGAGATAGTCAGGTATAATAACTATATGTACTGTACAATTATAACTAGTACCCTGGTAGTTTAGTGTACAGTGAGAGATAGTCAGGTATAATAACTATATGTACTGTACAATTATAACTAGTACCCTGCCAGTCTAGTGTACCGTGAGAGATAGTCAGGTATAATAACTATATGTACTGTACAATTATAACTATTACCCTGGTAGTCTAGTGTACCGTGAGAGATAGTCAGGTGTAATAACTATATGTACTGTACAATTATAACTAGTACCTTGGTAGTCTAGTATACTGTGAGAGATAGTCAGGTATAATAACTATATGTACTGTACAATTATAACTAGTACCCTGGTAGTTTAGTGTACTGTGAGAGATAGTCAGGTATAATAACTATATGTACTGTACAATTATAACTAGTACCCTGGTAGTTTAGTGTACAGTGAGAGATAGTCAGGTATAATAACTATATGAACTGTACAATTATAACTAGTACCCTGCCAGTCTAGTGTACCGTGAGAGATAGTCAGGTGTAATAACTATATGAACTGTACAATTATAACTAGTACCTTGGTAGTCTAGTGTACCATGAGAGATAGTCAGGTATAATAACTATATGTACTGTACAATTATAACTAGTACCCTGCCAGTCTAGTGTACCGTGAGAGATAGTCAGGTATAATAACTATATGTACTGTACAATTATAACTAGCACCCTGGTAGTTTAGTGTACTGTGAGAGATAGTCAGGTATAATAACTATATGTACTGTACAATTATAACTAGTACTCTGGTAATCTAGTGTACCGTGAAAGATTTACTGTTCTTCTTTCACCAGACAATTGAGCAAAGCAGCTAAGACGATATTTCAATTTGTTTTTATGATATTGATTCAGGAAACTCTAATAACTGAACTAAAGTGGATGACAAGATGTTCCTGCAAGTGGTTAACCTATGACAAGCTATAAAGACAAGTCATGCAAGAATTCAGGACACTATAATAAAATTTATTAAAAACATGCTAGATGATACATGAGGATACAACTCATAAACTGTGATTGAAACTCATCTCTAGCTAATTTATTTTTCAAGACTTCTCTAATGTATAATGAGGTCATGCACTCAACATTCTCTGCCATGTCTAATTATTTAAGTTCTAGTTGGGACAAATATAAAGGCTTCCAGACAAGGGAAGGTAATTCCATACTATAGTAGACCTACAACGTGAATGCTGTAATCTGTTCCGAGAACGTTTGTGTTATAGGGATTTCGCGCTATATCAAGCGTAAACACGTGTAAATTGTAAATAGTCTAATCCATTCCAAAAATTTTCTAAACTTGCCTCTTTGGCTCTTTAGAATAAAAACAACTAAATATAACTTTTTGATTTAATGACTGCATGGTAACTGTGGTATTACTGGTTTGTATCGACAACTTTTCCTTTCTTATCATTTTTCCTTAATTTGGGTTTACGATTATGGTGATTTTATGTTAACTCGAGGTGAGCGCACACCTTTAATGTCAATTTGAATATAAAATTTTACATTTTTTTGTACAGCAAGATCTATGCTGCAAAAAATATTGTATATGTCTAAAATAAAACTTTAAAAAAATATAAATACATATTTATATCTCGAATATCCTTGCGCTACATTTTCTCTCCCAAGTGCGAGAAGACCAAAAATGATACTTTCGAGGCTAACTATAAGACTCTCACTATTCGAATCGAATTAGAGAGATTGCACAAACTTGTAGCTTTATGTTATATAGCATTTCTTACAGAATACCAAGGGAAAACTTTACATAAATTCTTTACGTTCAGTAGAATTCACGTAAAAGGACATTTACAGGGACATCTACTGTGCTTTGTTGTGACAGTTTGAAGGGGTGAGATCGCAACAATCAAACCATTATTTCTGAGAATTCTGTTATTCAAGCAAAGGTATTCAAATTTGTAATGAGGTATCATAGAAATTGGAACCAAAGAGCATTCTCAATAAAGACTAAAGCATTAGGGCCTCACTAACTCCTGTATGATTCGTAAGGAATAAAGCTACTAATATATCTTACATTCACTAGTGAGAGTAGTATATACTCTATAATTTTCCTGGTCTTGCATTCTATATAACAACCAGTGTCCGTGAGTGAAATTCGATTGATATCCTAAAAACATCAATATTGCTAAAATGTAAAGCCGTGATAATCACCAGTTTGTTCCTGGCACTGCACATGATCAAATCCACAACGTTTTTCCCTTTGTATCGATGAATAACTGTAGCAGCTATATCCGAGGCATGTCAAGGTCGGTAGTCTAAATGATGTATTTAAGAATTTGTACATTTTTATTTTGCTTTTATGTTTGTAGTTTTATAGTTCATTGAGCGTTTCATTGCTAGAAATACCCTCTTTGTCTGAAAATTAGCCACCATATTTATTGCTTTGTGAAACTATGGCAATGTTTTGGCCTAATAAAAGCTATTTTTCAAAACCGACTTTCTTTGATGAGAAGTCCTTTTTTTCAGCAAGACAAATCTTTCAAATAGTATCACAAAAATTATAATGATTAAATGATATCAACCTTGGTGTGGTGGTTCATGGCAATAACTTTACTTCTTTTTCAATGTATTGAGCTCAAGTCAATCAAGAAGGTATCATGGAAAGTGGCTCTAGGATATGCCTTTTTATACAGAAGGAAATAGGCAGCTGTTCATCTTTATCACAAGCTTTTAGATGAACCCGCACAAAATTTTAGTAGATTCCATCAGAAAGTATCCTTATTTTTTATCATTTGAGATTGTTTTTGATACCTGAGATGATCTGACTACAAGGATATTTTCAGATTACAGTCGATAAAACTTGATCACGGTTAAAACGCTTAGGTCAAGCGAAATTATGACATCTATAATTGCAAAGAGACAGAATAGACACACGTAATGCTGCTACTTCAACTCAATAGCCGATATTAATTATCGCAGCGATAACAACTAGTGACATCATTTCGCATGTATTTTTCTTCTGAGCGTTTTCACCATGATCAAGTTTTGTCAACTTTACTTTTGAAACATCCTGGCAGTCAGACCACCTATAAACATAACCAAACATCAAAAACAATACAAGTTATCGGAACCAGCTGATACTTTCCAATTCGTCTTTAGTTGCGAAGAAACCGACAGAATATAGAGACACGTAACGCTGCATCATAAAACCAATAGCTGATGTCAACTATTACAATGACAACAGCTTGTGACATCATTTCGGCATGTATTTTACTTCTCAGCATTTAAACTGCGATCAAGTTTGATCGATTTTAATCTTGAAACATCTTGAACAATCTCAAATGATAAAAACTAGGGAAGCTTTCTGATAAAATCTACTAAAGTTTTGGGCAAATTAATCTTTGAGTGTGGAATTAATCTTTGAGTGTGGAATTAATCTTTGAGTGTGGAATTAATCTTTGAGTGTGGAAAAATAAACTAGCCAGATGCAATGATGTTATAAAATAAATCAAACATTTTATAATGAACAGTCTACAACATCTGCTAGGTTAAGGTTTTACGTAACAGTTTGAAGTTGATACCTTAAGGTTGGTCACTTCTAAGGTCCTTGACCTCCAACTTATTGCACTAATGACTTGTTTAGACTAAGAGCTTTCCTGAGTAATTTGTAACATAAAGAAATAGAAGTATTACTTAGTTTAAAAGTAAATTGAGACTAATAGTACATCACGTTACATACCATATTACATATTCATATTTTGTGTTATAATGTATTATAGTATATTGCAAGAAAAACATCTCTGCTGAGTTGAAGGGGTTTTTGTCAGCTAATAACAAGAAAAGATAATGCTAATTCCTTTTAAAGGTTTAATTGCAACAAAATTCCCATTACAGGTATTTGGTATCAGAAGGCTCACTGTTTTTTACTCTGCTGTGTTGTAGGTGCAAAATATGCGGAAATGTGATTACAGGCTCAAAAACTCAAAAACGATCAATTAATCGCAGCCATCACAAAAACGCCGTATTTTGGCATTTCTTTATTTGGCTGACTTACTCTAACAGTTTAGTTATTGTTTTGACACGTGATGTTATCACGTGGATTTAAAGATCAATAAAAGGCTCGATATAAAACGTCTAATAGCACTAGTTTATGAGAAATACTTTGGGTTTTACCGGGAAAGCTCGTATCAAATATAAATGCTCGCTACTTAACAGTATCGTTTCAGCCTGGTCTAATCATCTAGTCGTAATCTGATCATGTGACCCATACTTCCTGCCAAGTTGTGCAAACAGTTTTGCAGCACTTTTCGACTATCGCAGGTGATCAACAGGCTCCTCATGTTCAGAGGATGATATGCACTCTTTCGAGCTAAGGTTAAAAAATTAAATGAATTTTTGCGGTAGGTTTTGAGATATCAGTGCTCAAAGTGACAGCATTACGATGATGATAAAACAGACGCGTAAGAACAATAGACATGGTTTTATTGAATGCGTGAAGTATATTTGCGAAAATATTTCGACGAATGAGGTTGCATGAGAGTGTAAACAGAAGCCATCTCATTCATCTGCGTCACATTTGAGCCGTTTTGGAAAGAGATTCTAATCTACGGCGGTTTCGTGATGGCTGCGATTAACTGTTCGTTTTTGAGCTTTTAAGAGCTTGTAAATACATTTCCACATATTTTGCACCAACAATACAGCAGAGTAAGACATGGTGAATCTGTTGATATCAAATAATGGTAATGTGAATTTTGTTGCAAGTCAACCTTTAACAATTACACATCTCTTTTTATAGGTGAACTCTCTGCTGAGTTGAATTGATTTTTGTCAGCTAATAACAAGAAAAGATAAGTCTAATTCCTTTTAACAATTACATAGATCTCTCTTTATAGGCATTATAATACAACCCCTTAAGTTTATTATAGATATCAATTTATTCTGATATTTTAAATGCATCATTTTTCACATTTACTTTTCAACATTTAACTTTATTTGTCAATCTAAACTCGATGAAAACTATATGTTACGCATTTGTTACAGGTCATGTCAGGTTTCCACTGATTTTTCATTTCTACCTATTAGAGCCAATAAAAGTACATGTAACATATTTTCGCCTGCGTCAATCTCTACTAGCCCTACTAGTTGAATAAAGAAAATGGTGCTAAGAACTAATGACTTTTTTTATCAAAAATAGCAACTGTGTTATCCAATGTCAGAAACAGGTCACACGTTATAAATCCGCCCGTGAACCAGTGCATCGCATACAAACATCTGTTGTTTTAAAAGGAATGTGCTAGGTCACAGACGTAATTAGCAACTGGCATAAAAATCAGCGATCAAGCGTATTCAGTGATTGGTAGACTAACAAGAAAATTATATTATTTCTTTCACTCATAAATGGCCAAAAGAATGGTAATAATTCATGATACTGGGTGATACACTCGATATTGAACAGCAACATATAATGTTAATATTGATGTCATACGTTATCGTGATTAAAACAAACTTTCTACAATAACTCTTTTCTGCGTCAGTTCATGAATATTTTTCTAGGTAAAACAACATAAACATCAATATTTTTGGTAAGTCTATGAATATCGGTAGATGGCGTGCGATATGTATAGTGAAAGTTACTTGAGCCTTTGTTCGTGTGTTTTTAATTTTTAAACTTTTTGTGCGCATTGACAGCACTAACCCTAACCAGTTATTGGACGACAGTCTAGCGAAAGTTTACAAAATGCCTTTAGGAACAATTCACAAGTAAAGTCGTGACAACTCCCAATTGATCACAAATAGAGGATATAACAATTGATCATTTTGCTAGCGCAACATTTCTGATGGGCTGAAGTTTCATACAGTCATGTTGCAGCATGTGACAATATAAACTCACAGAGTCTCTGTGATACAATGTTAAACTCTGTTGGTGACTCTGAGATAGTTGGATAGATATACTAAGGGCGCTTTCAGATTATCTGAAAGTACGCCTTTTGGAGACACATGAAGAATAACTATCACTAAATGAGCGTACTCAATAACCAATCATCAAGGCCCATGTATGTCCATAAACTTGAAATTATCCTCTCACATCGCTTTGAACAATTTGCAATCAACACAGTAATTGCTCTACAGATCAGAAGATATTCCACGGAAGAATTAAACAACATCTTAGGATTCAGTTGTATGGGAAGCAATGAGTTATCATAAGCAAGCAACATTACATCTTGACTAAGATCTCAAGCTACATTATTGATGATGCCTCATAGAGATATATGCATGACTGTTGTAGCTAAGATCTAAAGGACTCGACTCTCGCGTACCATCATTGCAAAACCTACCATAATTTTGTTTAAAACTTAGATGGGTATGTAACTGGAATCCCAACATCACACTGCACCTCATGAAGAAATTCGTAAAAACTTCAACTCATACAGAGTTAAGAAAAGGCCTAATCATCTCAAAAGCTATAAAAGCTGGCCTAACCTGATGAGTTGTTATTCAATCAACCAGACCCACCCCACCACAGACTTACACCAATATAACTAAAACAACACATGCGCTAGGATAGGGTTCAAAGAGAACGCTCAAAGCTCGACTGCGCATAGGTTACTATCCGAATGTTTTAGAAGCTGCCGCTGCCAGAAGTCATTCGGTGCAGCAGCACTTGCTGCGGACTGTCCTTGCTTGTCCGGAATTTCAATGGGAGAATACAGTGAGGAGTGGCAGACGTAAACAGTGGTCGGTAGTAATTGTGTTGTTGACGGTGATTAGGAAATGCGGTTCAACTATTGTTCTCAAGCATATCAGATCTGTTACAAAGAAATCTCGCTAACAATATCAAACAATTAGACAAGCCACAGAAATAAATTGCTTTATTTCCTCGCCATATGATGGGCTAGACGGTTGGAAAGTGTATTTGCTATTTTCAGTGAGTGTACTTTCCAAAGTGGCCAAATGATTGCAAGTCAAAAAAACTACTTTCATGTAGATGTACTGCATTTATGTCTACATCTATGCGCCACATCTCATAATATATAATACATAACAAACATAAAAATTTTAACAAATCTACAATTTGAAGGTCAACTATCAGCATTTGACAGCGACTGCGAAATGTAAAAAACTTTCAACAAACTGATGGATGGTTTAAAAAGAGTATGAACAGCAAAAGGTAAATATGATAAAAGCACAAGTAGATGTACGCCATCAATCAGCTGTCAGCAGCTACCAAAATATCCAGGAATTTAATCTTAGGCTAAGTAACTCTCTTCAAATTTAATTCAAATTTAATTTTTTATACAGTTCTTGATTGTAGAATAACATTTATTACAAAATAACATTTTCTATGACAATAAAGTCATAGTACAGAAATTCCCTGTTAGCAAACCAACCGCAATATATGTAAACATGTTCAATCATACTCTATAGAGCGCCATTTGTTTTCATCAACAAGTCAATGTTAGTAGAGCAAAAAATAAGTTGTTTGGGCAAGACATAGCCATATGAACGACCAATGTCAATGCTGCTGATGAGCCAATGTATTAACTTGAAACAGATAATCTTATGCTCGCCATTACTTTCAGCATTCCTTATCATACATCATAGCAGACATCTCAATCTATCTATAAATCTCAAAGTCAGTCATTCAGTCTGTCTATCTATAGATATTAAAATCTGGAAATGAAAGATTCACTTTGTGCTGGATTTGATCTTGTAACCTCCCATTAACCAAGGGATAACCTGACCAATCATGCTATGCGAGATGGATTCAATGGATTCATTAGGTGATATGAGTTATTGTCTCAGTTGAAATACGCATAGCACTCTGTGTTACGCAACATCACTAAAGCTTGCTCTCACTGCTCTTATTAGTAAGTTTAGCAATACGGATAGTAGCTTACTCAAATTAGTCATTGGCAATGTGCCAGGCTAATGGCAAGTGACAGGCAGCTACACTACCTGCCACTGTTTATAAGCTATTTTTAATACCCATGCAACGCCCGGTGTTCGGCTAGTAGCTTATAAATAGACTAAGTAGTACAAGCTCACAGCAAAAATAATGTTAATACTATTAATGCTTAGGGAACACTGTTATAAGTTATCAGTCTATAGTTAAAAGTCTTGTGATCAGGTCACCACCTCGTAACATAAACTTTCCGTATGCGAGACTGTCAAAGCAGATTGCGCAAACGCTAAAAAATTTGTATCGTATATATCGTTCTGCATTAGTTTTCGAGTTATAACATTACATCAATCAGCTTGCCTGTCTCATCTTGTGGATTACACGAAGACTAACTTCTACCTTTAACACACAATGAAAAAGTTGAAGAATTATCTATGAAAATTAGCTAATCTCGAAAGCTATCTCTTAATCATTTAGCTCAATGCTATCAAGGTGTCAATGCTTTTATGAATAATTTTGAACAGATGGCTTTAGGTAATTCAGTTCAACAATCGAGGGATTTTCATATGACTATATCGTGTGACAGCCGCTAGCAGTCAATATTTTGCAAATATCGCAACTCTCTCTGTCTATTTTTGCGACTTGCAAATGTTGACAAAACTTAGTACCACATAATAACATAATTGAAATCCCTGTTTGTTATATTTTATCTGCTACTGATAATACATTATTTGTGTTATCTGTCAGCTGACCTTCAAGTTTGTGGTAAGTAGATTGAGCCTTGTTCACACTGATTGTCATTCACTCATCAATCACAAAAATTTAGAAATTAAGTTAACTTTAACTATACATTGTAAGTGGTAGACTACTTCAAATGTGATTTTAATAACATATCTAAATAGAGGCGACTCAGAGCTTCATTTTGATATATAATAAATGCAACTTCAAAGAATTGGCTAGCAGCTACGACACCATATTTATTGAAATTGGTCAAAATTCTAGAACGATCCGTCTATTTTTCACACAACAGTATCTACATGTAGTATAAATTAGCCTGTTTCTGTCAACTCACTCTACCACTAAAGCATGACCAGGCCTACAAATGTCTCTCAGATAAAGGAGCAATAAAAATATATCTTTATTTCTTATTAATTTAGTTTTGGATTAGAATATAAGTTATGACATTTATTGTTTACATATTTTGATGCAATAAATTTGTTTTACGGCTATATTTAAATACTGGATGTATTTATCATTGCTCCTTCGATTTTAGAACAAATTAAGTAAAACACAATAAATTATTGAAGTGGAACAGAACTCTTGTGAAATAGTTGACCTTCAAAATAGCATAGGGATGGGTACAGGATATCATGAGGAAGGATTATTTATACCAGAAAGCATGAGAGAAGCGACTGCCATATTGATGGTACACGACAGAAAAGAGACTGCAGACGTACATAAACGGCTTATCATATTCTATTTTAGTTTTAACTTTTAAATGTGTTAATTTTAATGTATCTGAAGTTTACATAAATTTTCTAATTGTTATGCATCTTTGTACCTGTTCTGTAAAATTTTATTTTACAACTTTGATAAGAATTAACAACAAACTAACAACACGCACCAATAAAATCACTAGAATTTTAACTAGCTGATGACAAGGAGATCAAACTAACCCCATCAACAAAATATATTTAAAGAATAGAGAAAGCATAATATTATTATGCTTTATTATTTATCTTGAAGTGTTGACTGATGTTCTAAAAAAAGAATCAAGGAGATTGACCAACCAGGAGCTGAGATATAGCCAGCCAAACACAGGTCTACCAAAAAACATAAGTGTTTTGGTAATCATCAATATATGACGTATGAAATCGACTTATGTGCCATTGGTCAATTAAGCCAACTAATACGCTCTCCTATAACAATCACGGCGTTTTAATTGGTTTAATCTCTGGAAGTATAGAAAAATCAAATTGGGCCTAACAATCATTGCTCTGAGAATTCCGAACCAGTCCCTCTGACACATAGATTAGTTTTAGCATAAAATAATTACACGCATCTATTATTTCGCAACATTCCGCTATCTTGCTAGTTCAGCTCAGTTTTGTTGTTCTCCTACTTAGCTTCCCTATTCAAACTCATCTTTAACGTTGTTCAGATTTTTTTAACTATAGCTAATAAATGGAATCAATTAAATCAATCATCAATCTCGGTTATCATTTGGAATTTTCTACAAATTATATTAGTTACATCATTTATTTTATACGCAGTTATATTATTATTTTGTATAATATGCATTATGATTATTATATTAATCATAAAAAAAATCATAGATAAGATAATAGATCAATAGAAAAATCAAAAGTTATCGTTTTCTTTTCTTGCAGCAAGAGCAGCACAGTCAAGTTATTCTTTTTAAGATTATGGCTGTAGTGAACTTACAGTTTGTTAATAGTGACGATAATCATGAAAATCAACTGAATGCTGCAGTAGATACACAGTAAAAAAATGATGAATGAACAAAAATTCACATTCCCATTTTTTATTCTAAACGAACTGCAATCGCGGATGTCGCATATAAACTATACACGCGCCGTTCGTTGAACAGAGGATCTTCGGAGCATATCCGTGGAGATCGAGTTAAAATTTGAAGCACAATAGTCAAAATCTGCTCTTCTGTTTTGAAAAATCATGGCGAGGGGTTGTGGGCAAATGCCTTTACCACACAATGTTTGCTTAATTTTCCTGAGAAACCAGAGCTAGTCTGAAAATTATTTACTATCGCGAGAAGCGTTTCACATCTCGTAGCCAAAACAATCATTATACGTAACAGCAGTAAGGGTGCGCAACTCCGGCACATGAACATTAAGTCGATTTTATACATCACAGTTTTCGGGATTTTCGAAGGGTTTTCCTCTGATTCTTTATTAGGTAGACCTGTGTTTGGTTGGCTATATCTCTGCTTCTAGTGGGTCAATCTCCTTGATTCTTTTTTTAGAACATCAGTCAACACCTCAAGATAACTAATAAGGCATAATAATATTATGCTTTCTCTATTCTTTAAGGAGGCAGATTTGCATTGCACCTTGCCTTGCATATTGGTTGGTTTACATTGTATTCCCTCCTAGGGCAACAACTGTGGACCCTGAGTCCTAAAACTAATAGGGTTTTGTGTATTGGCTTTAGATTGATGTGCCTGCAGCACAAAAACTTTGTGCGTAGAATCACAAGATAAAGTTACAAGTTCGATTAAGTGTTGTTTAATGTTGTGTTCATATTACAGGACTCGCTGTTATGAATATCGGTTTTATTCATAACTTGATATTTTTAAATATTATGAATCGATCTACGTACTATCCTTAACCCATGCCACCTTCGAATGTTTTTAAACATCAAGCCATGGCCAAAGCCCACTCCTTTCATTATGACAAAGATATTGGTTCCAGCATAAGCAGTTTTGAGATGCAAAATACAGAACATAATTTTTATATGGAGGTTTAACTGCATCGTAAAAACTCATAACTTATAAAATATAAGATAAATTTTTATAGATTTTATAAATACATTTTAGATACATATTGACATCCTGCAGTGAGGATTAAATCACTGATACTCTAGCCTGCTAAGCAGCAAGTTAGAGGTCCAAATCCTCACTATGGCATTTTAGGAAAAGCATCTGGTCTTAAACTATTCCTGTGTCCCATGGTACACTAATCGTGTTGCCAGCGTGGTTGGGGGTCAACTCCACCCTACAAAAATCCTGTGAGACAGGATTCTTATAGGAGTTGTCTCATACCTGCAAAGAAATGTCTGAAAAGCGCGTGATAAAAAAAACTATCCTGAATAGTTTTTTTAGTTGTTTTATCAAACATTAAAACATTGTTAGATATATTTTGGTGCAATTGAAATGTTTAAAATTCATTTTACATCAACAAATGCAACGTAGCTGCAATCATGGGAAAATTCGACCAAACCAAGCACAGCACTTCATTCTAAACACTCAAGTTTTGACATCTTTACTGGCTTAGGCAACACGTTTATGTAAGCTCATGTCCCGCTAGAGGTGTTTCAAAGAATTTGTTCTGAAATGTTCATCATCAGTTGATTTACAATCAATACACGAGACGATTATAAAATTAGTGACAAGCATTTGTCAGAAGTAATACGACAACTGACAGATGAGAAGACTTTGTGAATAGGCTTATTTGGTCTCGTGGCAGAATGAGATTAGACTGAAAAAAGCAATCGGCAGCATAGAAGAAAGAAATTAGCTGCGCAGTTATCATCAAATATTTAACAGCTATCGCACATACCGGCGTAATATTATATATGAATATATATATTATGTTATATACATTATATATATATGTAATATTATATTATATATATTATATATATGTAATATTATATTATATATATTATATATATGTAATATCATATATATTATATATGTAATATTATATACATACTGAGATATGAACACGGTAAAATACTTGACACAATATTGTGTGAACTTGCCTTGTAAGGAGACGAGTTGATTAGAAGGTCGCTGATTTACAACCAAAATCAATGATTAAATGTAAAGATGTTTTCATATTCAGAAGTATATATAACTAGTAACACATACAATACTTTGGGGATTAGTCAATAATGATGAATAATCACTGAACTGCAGCTTTTGTTGGAAAGTTGTTAAAAAATACTAGTATCCAGGCTGTCTTGAGGGCCGTGAGAGATTGTCATTTGTCCCAAAAACCCACAGAGAATAAGTTAGCGCACAATAATTCTAAAATGATGGAAGTTGTGGTGGGCGGCGAAGCAGAATGTCGCAGGTTCGAATCCTGTACGATACAATCTTTTTTCCCACCTCCAACCATGGTTTCAGATGGATACAGCTCTTTTTATAGTAATAATTAGTAATAGTATCAATTCTAGGCTTTTACATTTCTGACTAAAATATACCGAAGCAACTCAACATCTCAGGATACATGATGACCTTGCATTTATCTGCCATCGTCCTTATAATATCTGAATAAAATATTTTTTTCTGTAGCAGTTATTTGAACTACCTGTGGTTTGTGTATTAAACACTGGTTTAAGTTTCTGTGAAAATTTTAATGTCTGGATCTTTAAAACACGAGTTGTAAACACAGCTAGATAAAATTTACTAATTACATTTGATGTTGGTTTACTAATAATTTAATAAATGGTTTAATTAATTTAAACTTTTATAATGAATAATATTGACCAACCCCAACAGTCTGAAAGGGTAGATATTACAAGCAAAGAGCATTCTCGGCACAGAAACAATGAAAAATCGAGCGACAACCGCTTTGGTATACAATGCATCAACCAATCAAGATTTGTTAAATGATGCATTATCCAATTTGTTAAATGATGCATTGTCCAATCACGATTTAGTAAATGATGCATTATCCAATCAAGATTTAGTAAGATGCATTATCCAATCAAGATTTGATAAATAATGTATCATCCAATCGAGATTTGGTAAATGATGCATTATCCAATCAAGATTTAGTAAATGGTGCATTATCCAATCAAGATTTGGTAAATGATGCATTATCCAATCAATATTTAGTAAACGATGCATTATCCAATCAATATTTGGTAAATAATGCATCATTCAACCAATATTTAGTAAATAAAGCATCATCCTAAAAATCACACCTACAGATAGCCAGTTGTAAATTTATCTCGAGAGTGACTCACCTGAAATGCAGGATGAATAAACTCAGCATGGTCACTGAGTTTGGTAAAAATAGCGACTCTTCCTTTGAACCACTCGACATAGAGTGGGACCCCTTCATACAGCTTTGGCTCACAGTATAGCGTTACAGAGTCCCCCAATGAGTATATAATTTTCAGGTCTGTAAACATGATAAAAGAGTGCTTAAAGGTCAATGCATACGTTCTGTTTGATAAGAATATCAACCTGCGCTCGTGCTTGGTTCAAAACTGGATAATCTGCTCCTTATTGGTCTATATAGCTACTGTGTGTACATGAGCAGAAGGTCCAAGGATAGTCCTGCTCTAGAGTGTCGAAACAAATTGGGGAAGTGACCAATCTATGTCTCGCATAAAATCGACGAGAATTTAGCTCAAATATTTTCAAACTTTCGCTTCTCAATTTTTAAAAATCATCAGACATTTCGACATTGTAAACAGATGAATTATTATCATTATTATGTAAAAGAACTTGCTAACATTTGTAAAAAGATTTTAGTACTATCAACTTAAAAAAAAACTGTTTCACGTTCGCTATAATTAGAAACATTTATTTCATGAATGTCCGTCTGCATGAAAGGACATGGAATGAGGTTATTATAAGACTAGAAGGCCCGTGTGGTTTAGTTCGGGTATCACTCACTGAAAATCTTCAGGTGTGGGATTAGTCACCATTACACAATTATAGCGTTTATTGTGATATCTCTTTAAATAATGGTGATTTTCAAATCATCTGTCTTAAAAATTGCTACCAAACAAGTAAATCGCCATATCGTGAAGCACTAACTATATCTTGGCTCGGATGAAAAATAGAAATAGCTTAGATTCTGATTACAATAACTCAAACTAAGCATTTTACTAATAATAAAGGCTTTTTATAATTTAATAATTTCGCTTTTCTTTGTTAAATAAATTCATTTATTCATTTAAATCTCAAACTTTGTCATCTTCCGTCTGTCTGTCATAGTCTGCCTGGATTTCTGTCTCTCCAGGTATACCTAATAAAATCTTGGTATTAAGATCACACATCCCGCTGGATTTGAACTCACAATTACTGCAACCACAGGTTTGCAACCCAATCGTCTAACCACCAGACCACAAAAGCTCTTACGATTGACAGCCTTCACTATATACATGTACTTCATACACCCTTTTCCTGATTTTATACACTAAGTGATGTAATAATTGAAACTGATAGAGTTTCATAGAGTCATTAATTGAAACTCTATTAACTCTATGAAATACGATGCTTTGTCTTTGCGCGAACTTCTATTTCCGGTTTTTCGTAAGGTTCCTTGCTAAATCGGAAAAGGCCAATACTTTTCATGCGGACCATTGTAATATCTCCGTAGGAATAGCCTCTAAAATCTCTCTTCATTCGGTCAGACAAAGACGGTCCGATATCTCATTTTTACATTTGTACCAGTATCGAGAGGTACCAGTATCATCGTATTCAAAGTTTTGATGGATATCTTCTGCTGGAACAGCAACCTTTTTTATACACACAAACTTCTATGTAACAAATTGTTATTACTAATCTAACCTATTTAGGATTTTTGTTTTGTTTTCTCAGTTCGTATCAATCGTATCATTACCAAATCATCTTTTATTGTTATCGTAGCAAAACAGACTTAGCTATTACTTGCTAATTATTTCACATTTACATTTAAACACTTTTATAGTTGTTTTATTTTCTCTCTTAATTTATTTTAACTGCACAAAACACTTTTCTCATGATATGAAGTTTGAAAGTTAGAATGGTAACTGTTGTTATATGTTAAATAAAAATAAGTTTTCTGTGCAAAGACTTTATTACCCAAGCAATGCAAGGCATTCACCTAGTAGAAGTATAAAACATTCCTAAAATGTTGGCAAATTTAATCACAGAAAACGGACCATCAAACACAAAAACAAATCAAAGTTGGTGGGTGGCCAGCTGGCATGGCACCATCAAAGGATTTTTCTGGATTTACTCAGGGATGATTTGTAGCCTACTGCTGATGCCTGGTTAGTTACTTGGAGGTAGAAGATAACGAACTGCTCCCCCTCATGGCTATTGGTGCTGAATGTCATAACTAGTGCAAGTTTTGCCAGAAATTGAGTACAGATACTTGAGTACAGATACTTGAGTACAGATACTTGAGTATAGATACTTGAGTACAGATACCCTTCCCAAACTGCATGTGATATTCGGTAGCTTGTGTGAAGATCACAAAATCTTTGTAGATTTTATCAGAAAGTATTGATACTTTTATCATATGTAATTTTTGTTGATATTTGAAGTGTTCTGACTGCCAGGATGTTTCAAGATTAAATTCGATAAAACTTAATCACGATTAAAATGCTTGGATCAATCGAAAGTGTGAATATGACGTCCATACTTAAAAAGAGACCGGCAGAATAGAAACGCATAACGCATAATCAACAATAAACACCTAATGACATCATTTCGCACATATTTTTTTTATGGGTGTTTTTATCGAGTTCATTCTTGAAGCATCTTGGCAATTAGAACATCTCAAACATTAAAAACAATCGCAAATGTCACTTATAGCACGGTAGCAACTTCTTAGGATATTTCCTAATTGCAATTGAGAAAACTTGATCATAATTAAAATGTTCAGATCAAGCGAAAGTGCAACCATGACATCTATAGTTGCAAGGAGACTGACAGAATAGAGACGCTTCAACGCTGTAATTTGAATACAATCGCCAATGTTACTTATAGCAACGATAGCAACTTCTGAGCATTTTAACTGAGATCAAGTTTTGTTGGTTTTCATCTCGAAACATCCTGACAGTCCGAACATCTCAAACATTAAAAACAATCGCAAATGCTAAAAAGATACTTTATGACAAAATCTAGAAAAAACTTTGTAAATTCATCTTTAATGAGGTTTTATAACGTATCTTCAGGCATTATAGAATTCAACTGTATAATTTAACAGGGCACAATGAGAGACCCTTAGGAGTGTTCATTATTTTTATTTCTATGCATCTATTGCCATAAGATCACAATTGAGAATACAAATAATTAATTTAACACTTTTTGTACTGATAGCAATTGTGTATGCTGACTTGTACAAAAAACCTATTGAGTTTATTGTAAAATTCGGGTTACCTCAGTTGAAAAAACCAATAAAGCATGTATAGTTGAAATGATCATGATGTCAAGGATTTTATTGGGATGCAATCTAATGCCATCTTAGACATCTGTATACATAACATAGGCTTGCTATCTGTACACTTAACATAACCCTGTTATTTGTATACCTAACAGCCTTGCTATATGTATACATAACATAGCCTTGCTATCTGTACACTTAAAAAAAACCTGCTATCTGTATACCTAACAGCCTTGGGATTTGTATACATAACATAGCCTTGCTATCTGTACACTTAACATAACCCTGCTATTTGTATACCTAACAGCCTTGCTATATGTTTACATAACACAGCCTTGCTATCCGTACACTTAACATAACCCTGCTATCTGTATACCTAACAGCCATATATACCTAACAGCCATATAGCCTTGCTATATGTATACATAACATAGCCTTGCTATTTGTATTTTAACATAGACTTTGGCTATCTGTATATCTAACATAGCTTTGCCATATGTGTACCTAACATAACGTTGCTATCGGTATGGCTAACGTAGCCTTGCTATCTGTATACCTAACATAGCCTTGCTATCTGTATATCTAATATAGACTTTATCTGTTTGATGCCTCATATCTGGCTATATAGACGAATATAGACTAATATAGACTATTGAAAGCATCAAACGTAGCTCAAATAGTTTGCGCTAGAAAGTTCACTGTTCATAGTTACTTTAGTGTTGCGCAGTCGCTGCAGAGAAGACATAACTGTTACAACAAAAGGTTGATAAAGTTGCCTGGATGTTGATTCTGAGCTTTAAAGTTTCAACAGGTTCATGCAGTACCCTTACATTCTATAGAGAGCAATGAAATCTATTCCAGTCATTATAGACCGGCCACTCAAGTCTGCGGGTATGAATGGAGAGAAGAATTCAATTATCCATGAGAAGATAAATGTGACACGGTGATCGACAGCAAAGATTTACTACTCTGTTTGCAGAGCACTCGGACAGATGCTAGACCGCTCTGTTTGTTTGGATCTTCAAATTGTAAGATGAAGTCGTCTTTGTGATCCTCACATAAATATTCTAATTCCCACATTATCAAACCGACCAATCGCGTGGCAGGGTGACACTTGCTTGGTATTTGTACCCTTCTGTATACACAAGCAGGCTCATTTGCAGTAAATGAGCAAAATATTTGCATAAAATGATTAAGGGGAAACTACTAAAGTGGGTACTTAAGCTAGCCTGAGCCGAAGATCGGAGAGAGGGAGGTGTACCAATTAACAAACAGCTTAACAATTCGCTAGTTGAAAGCTTCCTGTGGTGCAATCGGTGAAAACACATTCAAAACTCTACTCACAATCACTTGAACTTATGAGTTTTCTATAACAAAATGTAAAATTTGAACATATATTTGATACAAAGTAATTGTCATCAAAAAATGTTCGAAATTTCTCAAATGTTAGAAGCTTTGTAAGAAAAGTGAAGACCTGAGGGAAACTTAAAATAAACTATTAAAATATGAGTAAACTCATAATCTACGCTAGTCTAAATTTTGTTGTGTCTAAACCAGAGTAAGCTACTCTGTATATCTCCATCTAAACCTACACTTCGTTGAGCCTAAACATCTGTAGCATTTCTCTACAGATGAGGAACAATACAAACCTCTTCCCATTTACTATCACTATATTTCTGTACGTTGTTACTTAATGTTTGATTTTTTGCACTTCGCTAGTTTTTACATAGTTATATATAATGCTTATATTGCTTGATTACCTGCAGTATTTATTAATTAGCTATCATAAGTTTTTAGTCTGTAGAATTAGCTAAACGCATTATATTGTATTTTTATTACAATATTTGCTCCAACATCACAGTTTAAACCCACAAAGCAGATTTTGGAAAAAAAATTTGTGTCGAGGTTTGACAGCATATTGTTTAAAATCAGGCTCACTAAAGGTACAAATCATTTTTATTTTCATATAAAAACTTGGTGAAAATGAGATGGCCAATGTTTTTAAAGGTCATACATGGATAGGCTATAATCCTGACAGCAGCAAAGTCATCGAGCTATTTACTTTCTATAAATACTGACTAAATTGTTTTCCCAAATTCCACAACACTTTGCCAAGCCAATCATATCAGATTTTTGACAAAAGTCCAAGGTTATAGCTGGAGCAATATCGATACTCCCTTATAATGCAAATGGAACTATTGTAGGCTACCATGCCAGATTACAATATAATATGATGAACAACTTTCAGAGGCACTATAAGATGATTTATCATTCTCTGTGTTCTCATGCTTCAAAGGTACTTTGTGTAGATGTTGAAATCTCTTTAACTGATTGCTGGTAAGTCTTCAGACAACCAGAAATGATTCTGTCTAATATAATTTCATAAATTTCAGTATAGTTTATTATCATTTATAACAGTTTTGTACATTTTATAGTTTGATGATAACATTAAAATACACATATGTTAAATTGATTTTTACTCAGCATCGTGATAAGGAGTTGTTCTCTTTTGCCATGAATTGTTAAAGTATGTAAAAAGCTTTTGGATCTCTCTATTTTATAAGTTATCTATGGTTATAAGTTTTTGCTTTATATGTTTTTGACAGCCTGGTGTAAAAACATTAGATTCTCAAATTTAGTGCTTGATTATCCTTTTTCCATATTCCGGCTAACTTGGCAGCCAGAATTGGCAGACTTTTGAGGTCGTCTCTGGCAAAAGAGGAAGCACTACCTATTGACAGCTAGTCTCTGTTTTTTGTAGTCCAAAATCATTTTATTAAAATAAAACCTGACCTTTCCATGTTTTCATTTAACAATGGTTTATCGACCAATTAAATGGTGAATGGTGCTTAGTGCAACAGCTGTTGATCAGAGTAAAGCGAGGGCACTGTCAAAGATTGATAGAAGCAAGGTTTCAGCGACGAGATAAGTTTAGTTTATGAAAATGCATTTAAAACATGAGTCCCTTTAATAATTTTCACATTGTGTTATTTTCGCTCCTCCAAACAATGGAAGCTTACGGAGTACCGCAGAAATCTACAAGGACTTATAATACGTTGATTGAGTGGCTCATTTCTACACACTGAGGGTAATTTATGTATGAGCTATTATGTGTTTTTGGCCTGTAAAATTAGCTGAACACATTACATTAATGGAGTTGTCAGCACAAGAAAGAAAACTTTAGTATTCCAGCGCATTGCAATTCTAGCAATTCATAGAGTGAATTTCAACTAAAATCCATCCATTATAAATTATGTAATCGACTTTCTGCATAACAAATATTCACTAAACACCGTTTAAACATTAAACTTGTTTGCTCGTAATTTACTCGATTGTGCTAAATAATTCTAATAAAAATCTTGTTTAAATACTCATTCTAGATTCGATTAAACATTAAAGTGTCGCCAGCCTTTTCATCATTATAAGCAAAATGTCTAATATCCATACAACAGTGCCTCATAGAAACAAAACAGCTGTGAACATCAAATGATAGTAGAGAGTCTATGCTGGTCGCCTTCTCGAAGAAACGCAACAGATAAGCCTATTTTTCACACCCTAGCTCTCTCCCTCTCTCTGCTCATATGACTCCACCGGTGACTCTACCGGCATCGCTGTGTCAATAAGCAAACTGTTCATATTGATCACAGGCATAAACTCTTTTTCTCAAGAGGTGGCAAAAGTAATAATCCTACTAATTCTATTTACCCATAATTCCACATGTTACAGCGTAATAAAAAGAACTTTAATTGGATGTTTAACTTTAACGTTGGCGGCACAAAAGCAATCACATTACGAATCTGATTCTTGTCTGTTAATTTACAGATATCTCAACGATGTTGTGAGACTTTCAATTTAAGCCCATCACCTTGAAAAAGGTGTGTATGAAACTTGCGGCATGACTAGATTTGTATTTTTGCGGTGATCATATCATTCCTATGTTAGGAGTGAAGCAACACCCACCCTGAGAGCTGTAGGAAAAACAAGTGTTACTGTTTACACAGCAATTCTAATGTTTATGCTGTTGGTGTGAAATATAAAGGTTGGGAAGCTTGGGAAATAAATGAAATTCATGCCATTGACAGTACTGTAGCCTGTGAGTCAAGCAAATAACTGGTAAAAGGACAGCGGCTGGTGCTGACTGGGTGAAAAATAGAGAGCAGAGGTTATACATTGTCCGAATGCAGTACAGTCTATATAAAAATCCTGAACTAAATTGAGTAAAGGATCTCTGAATAAGCCTATCAGAACGTAGCGCCACGTCGAGATTTTCTATGAAAGGGGCAAACACCAACGATTATTTAATTAACCTAGCTGTACTGTACGCTGGGAGCAGTCCAACAATCTCCCAACAATCTCGACTGATGGAGTATAAATGAGTGAGCTAGAGCAGCAATAAACGACACACGCGCTGTGGTATGTTGGCATGACTCCAGTCTGCAAGCGTTGACTGGACTTGATTGCCATAACAGAATGTCAACTGATCAACTAACCAAGTAGTAATGGTGGCTGAGTAGTAACTAAAGCAATGCACTTAGATATTGAGAAGGCCACTATGACTCCTTTAGGTCAATTGTATTGCAGGCAGATGAGGCTACTTCCCCTGATCTTCACTGCCACTTACATTGTTGCCTGTGGAAAGGGACAAGTTATGTCAAGGATCATCACGCTAAGCCTAATAGCTGTGATATAAAAATGATGCTCTAGCCTACAGGCTAAGATTACAAATATGTATAACCTTTTATTGGCATTGGTAATCATCAAAAATGATGTTTTTCATGACATGTCCAAAAAAAATGAACAAACAGATATCAAGAAATATTAAGTGAGTTGAACAAACGTGTTTTGAAAGTTGGTATTAATAAAGTTTGTTAATAAAGTTGTAAAGTTAATAAAATAAACTGGTATTGCAAATCTTTCAAAAACCCATTCTAATAACTATATTTGTACAAAAGAACAACCTTACTAATGTTGAATGTTTCATAACAAAGATGCAAATGAGGGTATCATTGCACAATAGGTTTGAGAACCTTTACAAACGCTATACTATCCTGATTGGACGAATATGGTATATTTCCCTCTTTAATATCAGATAGACAACTCCTTATGACATTTTCTATGATACCAATTAATAAGAATGGAATGCTTATGACAACCATAGAAACTGACTTGTTAATGATGTTTTGTGATTTGCCATGCAAAAATTGTAACGCAACGAGAGCTTTCAGAATTTATAACGGAGACATTTAGAAAGACTACGGCGAGAAGAGCATTGCATGCAGACTAGCTTATTGTGAGCAGAATTGGTCAAATTATGATGCAATAGATTTCTATAACAGAATGTCTTTTGAAAGTCGCAATGCAAGTCAATAACATTTGATATCGACTTGCATTACCATTAAAACTACAGTACAACATTCTCAGGATTCTGAAAGTAAGTTGTCATACCTAATTAATAATATATATTTAGTATGGCTGTGCTAAGGGTCTCTGACAGCCGCATTGTGAGTCTACTAAGTGATGCAATAAATATCAGATGTAGACTGAGATCTATCAATATATAGCCTAGTTTTTGTGATATATTCTTATTTTAACAAAATCTGCAACTAATATAGGCTCTAGACAAAACTACTTTTGAATAATCTATTCTGGTAAGTCGGGTAACTGGTAGCAAAATGACATTTGAAGAAGGTCATAAATTCTATGAATTATATGTTTAGAAGTCTGGTTAATAGAAACTGAACAAACTACTAGCTGACTGACATAATCAACTTAATCATACAAACCAAATATAAGATATAAGAATATAGCTTCTGATATAAGAAACTTGACTCAAAAGAAGTCACAGAATCCTAATGTTTTCAACCGAACTGTTTAAAAAAACAATTCGGTTGTAGCTCTATTTTTCTGTGCTCGACTTGATGTGACCAGATGCAACAAAAATTCACTTTTAACCGGACTGGGTATCATTATTGCATAGAATATTCACATTATTTTCCTGTGACAAGACGAAGTTACTCGAGATTTCAATCGGAACCAATCAAATTGTGCAACAATAGAACAGGAAATAGCTGGAACAACATCAAAACTTGGAGTTGACTTTGGGCGTGTATGGCGGCTCTTTGCCGACTTCAATCGCCCGGTTGAGAGACGCTGACTTTCAAAACGTTGGGTTGCCGTGCGCCGACCCTTAACAACCCGAAGATACTGGATCAGGATCAAATCTTGTTTACTCTAACGCTTATCTGCATATTAATTGCATTATTAACCACGGAAACGACCACAAATCATTTCCTGCTTCAATACATAGCCAGCCCTTTTTAACAATAAGAAGCTCCTTAATAGCTGTCAGTGTTCAGGATGACCACGATAAGCTCCAGAGATCTAATATCATGTCAGACCTGCAAGTTCAGACAACTGCATGAATGTATAAGTGCCTGTGTGATCCTTCGCTCAAGATTGTCTGATCTGATTATTACAGAGGTGAAATAAAATACTTTCGCTTTTGTGGTCTCAAATTGCATGGTTTGGAAGCTTAGCCAGGAATCTACTGCGTGTGGAAGCGCAGAACAGGCTAATTAATTAATATATAGAGTAATAATTGATCTTGGTTGATGCAAGCCTATGGTCTGCGCTTTGATTTTAACAGTGAGTAGTTGAGGTTCAAGGCTAATTTGCTCAAAAAAGTTGAGACTTACCGGCGTGAACTGAGGTTGAGCTGAGAAAGATCCAGAGAAAAATTTGAATAAACTGCATAGCCTTCAACTCTCAATGTTGTTCTTACAACAAAATGTTGCAACACATTTCAGCATTTTCTTGTTTAGGCTTTAGAGCACTTTCATAAAACTCAACCTAAAAGTATTTAAAACTATGATTTGTAATATAGGTTGCCCTACTCATGGTCATCATACAGTCAGGGTCATCTAACTAGCAAAGCTTGTGTAACATCAAATTTAAAAGCTAGCATGCAAAAACTAAAATATATTATGCACAGAACAAGTTGAAGAGGGACAATATATTGCAGCATAGTCAACAAAAAGAGAACATAAGGTATTTTATGTTGCTGAGCAAAGAGACGGCAACAAAAGTAAGCAACACTCATTGCTAATTAAACCCTTCTTACACATATAATCAGTTGGTGCAATTTCACTCCATGCAGATGCAACTTTGGCCAACTTTTGATCATCTACCAAATGTTTAGTCAACTTCAAAACTGCAATACCGTATATAAACTTACCTTTTGCAATCTTTTGCAGTCTATGAGAACGTCTCATCAGTGGCACCACGTGCTACTGTTAGCATGTTGATTGCCCAATGAAACTTCAGCTTTCAATTAACGTCCAATAAAATGTTTCAAATATAGACTATGATTTTTTGATAGCACATTTTGCTAATACACGAAGCCTTCGACTGACACACGCAGATCGTACGTTAGAAGGTTTGTTGGTTATGTTAAAATGGCCGCTTCCATAGAAAGTTTGCCCGACTTCTTCAAATCTAATTCTAGAATCGAAGAAGCGCAATATCATAAAGGGAAAGTGCATTCTGTGGGATGGAGCTGTGATGGAAGAAAACTAGCTTCGGGGTCTACGGACAGAACCGTTTGTACATACAGCATAGACAGAGAAAGATTGGTACGCGTTCAAGTGATTGGTTATCCATTGGTTGGTGGACTTCACGTTGGAAAAAAGGTTTCTGGGCATGGGCAGATAATAGACACCAGTTGGGAGTGAGAATAATTTGACGGATTTTCAAATTTGATGATTACTATTATTACCGTTTCTGTACACTTAACTACTGCGTGTCCGATTTAGCTTCAACCCGTTACGAATCTCACACTAAACCAACCCGTAAACGCAGTTATTCAATAAAAAATTCAAACGTCAAAACGATGAAAAATACAAGTGTGACAGTTTTATGCAACATCAATAGCAGTAGCACTATAATAATTAATGCAGTATTAAATGTAAATCAATCTATATTAATGACAAAAACAATGAATGTTTTAGAGGCCTTGGTGCTGCTTTCAACTTTCAAAGAGCCCAGCTATTGAATGGCAAACACCTTAATGCTATCGAGCTTGTCAAACCATTAAAACCAAAGTTATTACCAAAAAGCATTGCTGTTGCTTTGAAGGCTGAACGGGTACTCATACAGCAAAAGAATCACAAACTCGTAGCCTAGGGACCTTAGCTATGCAGTCATGACAAAATGATCATTACATTACTTGGATGATTTGAAATATTCTTAGTGTGTAAGGCTTTTATATAAAATATAACATGTTCACAAATTTTAGAGTCGTGATTGCCACTTTAAAGGTCATTCTGACACTGTGGACCAATTAACATGGCATCCGAAGCATCCAGACAAACTCGCTACGGCCAGTAGTGACAAATCAGTTCGACTATTTGATGCTCGAACCAACAAATGTTCTTCAATCATACAGACTAAAGGTAATGAATACCCTCTACAAGTTTCGGTCATAGTTATTTTATTCAATTGTTATCACCTCTTTTGCTAGATGCTTGCATTTGCATTGGTTTCAGGAGAGAATATCAACCTCAGCTGGTCTCCTGATGGTCAAACGATTGCAGTGGGTAACAAGGAGGATCTCATCACATTCATAGACACTCGCACGTGTAAGGCAAAGTTTGAGGAGCAGTTCAAACTTGAAGTGAATGAGTTCTCATGGAGTAAGGATGGCTCCTTGTTTTTTCTCACTACTGGACTCGGTTCCATTATTATACACAGGTACACATTGTTCAGATTATTTTTTTGCTATGTAAAATCTTCTCATTCATCATGGTTGTGGTCTGCTGATCCTTCTACTTGCTCAAAAGGACCTGTGAAATGTTCTCGTGAGCTTGTTTTTCAGCTTTTGTTGTAACATAATTGTTTTGTTGTCAGTAATAGTTCAAGTCAAGTTCAAGAATCTTCTGTTGAACACGTGAATTTTTGAAATTTTTGCTGTTATCATTAGATGGCTAAAATGTGTTTTGTAATGAAGGTTGCGGAGAATGAATTAAACTAGAATGAATTTTCATGTTCTATGTTCATCTTCACAGTCACAAAGAACATGTTTGCGTCTGATTCACAAAGCATGTAACTTTTCAGACATATGGAGTTGCATACTCTTGTACACAAGAGTAAGCAACTCCTGATAAATATTTATGCACTCGTATTTTGATGAAACAATAAATAGGTAGCCATTAAGCCGGTTCAATTGGAGATAAACTAAACAATTACGGTAATAGACACTTGATAGTACAGTTTATTCCGTCAACATATATTCTCTATTTATACTTTTCTACTGTTTTTGTACGCTCAGCCTCATTGATGGCAATTGAAGGGCTCGTGAGTGATGTGGTAAAGCAGTTTTATTTTCTAAAGCTGCTTAAAAATTCGAGTTAAAACAACATTAATCATCTACCTAGAGGGTGTTGTGATTTATAGGCATAATTGCAAGATAGTTTGGGTTCAAATCACAATAACTTCTGCTCCTGTTTTCTACAGCTAGACATCACATCTAGTGAGTTATCTCTCAATTATATGTTATATTTTGATCAATGTAGTATGCGCAGTCATTAGTTGGTCATTTTATATTTTTTTTAACAAAATTCTGCTGCAGTTTTTTTAATGCTTGTAGTGTATTTTTGTTAGAATTATTTCTAGAGCAGAGGTATAAGCATTCGGTTGTACAACTTTGAACTCTGGATGGCTCTTGGCTCTACAGACAGATTAATTCATGCCCTTTGGCTTTAGCCGTTCCAAAAATGTGCATATTTTAGAGCTACTTTCCGGTTCGTAAGTTTAGGTCATTTGAACAGTGTACCTTTGTCATTGATTGCCATTTGCAGCTATCCTGACATGAAGTTACTCCATACACAACCAGCCCATTCATCTAATTGCATTTGTATCAAGTTTGACCAGAGTGGACAGTACTTCGCAACAGGAAGCGCTGACGCATTGATGTCTCTCTGGGATATTAGTGACTTGACATGTTTGCGAACCTTTTCCAGGTGTGTGGAAATGCAGCTTTGTTGGTTGTTAACATTAAAATCAGTTGTGTATTATAATTTGACTTCATTTTAGGAGTTATGCTCTTCTTCCTGTTACATGGTGAAATGATTCTAATGAACTTGAGTTGTTCACTTTCTAATCTTTTATTGCAGGTTAGTTTGGCCTGTGAGAACCATCAGTTTCAGCCATGATACCCAGATTATTGCCTCCGCTTCCGAGGATCCTTTTATAGACATTGCCTCTACCTTCACAGGTATGATATACTACGGTAAATCCTTAGCATTATGTTCATGATGAATAGAGGGGCTCACCACGCGATTCTGTTAATTTCATATCGTCATCGATCAGAATTCGTGCTAGATGTCAGCAGCTAAGTATACAGAAATTGCTACTAACCAGCTATTGCCTTTCAAAAAAAATTCTTGGTTCGTGAAAAGTTAAGTGCATTGTTGTATACCGTAAAACCTGTACGTGAACACCTTTATTTGATCGTTACCTCGATTTGAGCGCCTCTATGGGTGAAGGGTTAAAGAATAGGGTTAAATATATAAATCTCAGTATTTTTCATTTTTAAATCTTGTATCCAGCTATAGTAATTAAAATCTAGCAATGAACAATCTGCACATCACTGGAATTGATCTCAGGACCTCCTGATCAAGAAGCAGCGAACTTAACCATTAAGCTACACGGAATACAACTGGTTGTTTGGGCGAATAGTCATTACATTGGTTAAGATACTCACGCTTAAAGCACTTGCTTGGGGTTAATAACTAGTACTGTTAACCATTATGCGTAACGTAACCGATTATTGTTATGCTGGCCCAGAATGCGGGTATTGTTTTTAGTAGAGATGTAGCTTTTCAGGGAAGTTACCTAAATTTATTAGGTAATTATTCTATTACTCGTGCAACGCCGAGAATTCTGCCAGTATAGTTTTTAAAGCTCCAACAATAGATATCAACTGGTAGAGACATGTATTAGCTTCTCCGTGCATGTTTATTTAAAGATCTTTGACATGTAAGTTCCAAATGTCTAAAGTTCTAAATGTGTAAGTTCTTAATGTCACACCACCCAAAGGAGAGTCCAAAATACAGGCAGCATTCGATTCACTTCTGAACGGATTAAATTTATCTTCTCAATACTCTGACAAAGTGTTGGAAAAATACAGCGCTACATTTATTTTAACGTGACCTTAAATAAAGCGCCTCTTTAAAACACTTAAATTACATAATTTTTTTATTATATATTTCAATACATCAGAGTCTTGGCTTTCGAATGAGCCTATATTCAAAACACAAAGAATAATAGAACTATGAAAAACAGGGTGTCAAAAGTACGTCCTGCAAAAAAAAAACACTTGGTTCAGTTACTCAAAATGTCGCGTTATAATTCTCATTTAGCCTTAGGTCGTCGATCCCTTTCGCTGCCATTGAGACTGCGTTTTTCTGTGACATTCAGTGCTGTTAAACCCGGACAGTGCTAATAATAAACTAAGATTCTAGATAATCAACAATGCCCGGGATCTGTGCTAACGCCCGACCAATACAAACACATGTTCTGGGTTAATTAATTATGCTTCAATAAATGTACTGTCGCTGATAAAGGTAATGAAATCACATCGATTAAATTATGACCTGCGGTTGCGTGGCCCTAGGACTAAATGTCAATCGCACTTTCGCGAGATCACGCAATGCTTGAAATTAATTAGTCTCAGTCGCCACCCTTAACATCGCATTAAAAATAAAGAGCTAGTGCATAATATCATCGGGAAAATATAGTATGGTTATTGGAGTCTGAGGTACTTATCATAGAAATAATATGTACATGGAGAACTAATGACATTGATTCCTTTGTCATCTTCATTCGTTTTCTGGAGTTGTCCTACCTTCGCCTGCCACTAGCGTCATTATCGTCACTTTCGTAGTTGATAAATAAGCGGTAAGAGCACACAACACCGCATATGAAAATTGTGATGTCACAATTTCCGAGCCTATGCCAGTAAATATTTCTGCGGTAGAGCTCTGGGGAAATCTTATAAACACCAACCAATGTCTGTCTCACCATGGCAAACAATAGCTCATTCGAAAGCCAAGACTCTGATGTATTGAAATATACAATAAAAAAATTATGAAATTTATGTGCTTTAAGAGAAGGGTGGAAAAATAGAGCGCCATGGCGTTCAAATAAGGGTTTTACCCTAACATCATTTTAACCAAGTAGATCACAACTGCATCCTTCATATTGTATAAATGCAAATAGATTTTAGCTCATGTTTGTCATTGTTGGCGTAGTTGAGTGATACAAAGACCGATTATTAAGAAAAATAACTTCCTTTTTTTAGCTTGTGCAGTATTGGTAATGATTCCCTAAAACATGATATCACATTTTAGGGAATGTTTGGGCCTTGTATTGATGGTGAAAGGCTTGTTTACTCCGCAACACTATCACTAATCTTATGTAATGCTGCGTTCTATCTTAGCCTATTTGTGACCCCTTCATTATAACTGTGGACATAAAGGCTCATTGTTGTGTGCCTGAAGCTGCATTCACACCAGCTGATTTACGAACTTAGTTTTTGTGGCCCATCTCTAACAATTTTATGGAAGCCGACGGCCAAATTTTTTTTGTTCACACTAGGCGATGTTTGAGCTTAGAGTGGGTGATCTTGCTAGTTTTTATTTGCATGGTCAGATAACTTTAGTTGATATATTTTTAGTGAGTCATGCTTTGCATTTTGTTGACTGGTTCCTATGTTTCTTGTGGACATTTTAGCAAGTTTACTGATTGTTTTGCCCTGCCCATCACTAATAATATATAACTGTAGGGAGGACGATTTTTTACTAACATAATCTGCTTCAACTATTATAGCAAGGGCATAATAATGGAAGCTGGTGTTTCACTTATTATGTTGTTGCTATAATAATCGAACACGAGCAATGACTCTGTTTATTGCATCCTTCAGGGGTGCTATCAGCGGAATTATTACTCACGAGAGAAGCTATGACGGAAACATGCATAAATGTGAAAACAAATACGGTGTTCACTTTAAATGACAATGTGTGACTCGCTGTGAAAGAGATTTCATTGGTTACTCAAATTAAAAATCGGCCTAGAATCGTCCATCATCCACATCCCGATAAAATTTCCCTTTGGAAAAAATCGGTCTCTTGCTCGTTTGCTCTTTCATTCTTGCTCTATTCACATGATGCATTCCCGGTCAGTGGTGAATCGGTTTGAAATCGGCCGGTGTGAATGCAGCTTGATACCTAGCAGCAAGTTGAAAGTTCAAATATGGCCAATAATTGCCATCACAATTGTGCATATCTCAAATCGAGTAAAATTTGCCTGTAGCAAATATGCCAATGTTTAGCCCCACTCTTCTGTGAAGCTAACCATGGCTGATTTTACAGGTGAACAGTTAGCAACCATTAAATGTGAAGCACAGACATTTGAAATAGCGTGGCATCCCAAAAGACATCTTCTTGCTATAGCTGGTGATGAGAAAGACAGATATGACAGCAGCAAGGATGCTGGCATAGTCAAGGTCTGGGGATTTCCAGGTGAAGCTAATTATTCGCAGAAATCTTCGCAGAACACTCCAAAACCGCTTATGGCTATGTCATTACCATAATTTGTTAATCAAGTCATTTTTCCAATTGCCTATAATATTCCATATTATAAAAACATTCTGCTTAAACCTTTGAGAAAGCCCACTTGCTTAGCAATTAGTGAGCACAAACTATAGGTTCATGTTCATAAGAAGAGTTGTCTTTCCCTTTTTATAGGTATATAGATGAATCCAAGCCTCAACCATAACTTGAAATTGTACATAATGTGAATTGCCTGATCATATGTTACTGCATACAACCACTCCGTAAACAATAAACCATGATATGGTAATTTACATGTTTATTTTCTATGAACAACATGATTTAATTCGTACAAAAATAAATCGGATACAGCGACTAGGATGAGATAAGGGCAGACATTTTGTAGGTTGCTAATAAGTTCCGTGTGGTGAAGGATCCAGCTTGCATATGCTTGAATAAGCTTTCAATGCATGCCTTCATAAGACCATGGAATGAATTAGACATCCCCAGTATAAATGCACAAATATCATCTGGCTATATATTATGAATCATGTAAGAAACTAACAAAGAGTATCAGCAACTGCTGCCAAATGATAGCATCGGTGTAGAAGGTGTACGTTACTCGATTCCAAGCTCCTTCTTGATGTCTTTCTCCATTGACTACATAAGGAAACAATAGACTCACCAACAGTTCATGCTTATCCACACACGTTCCATCAAGAATGCAAGTATAGCTTTTGATAATGTAATATACGACACAAAGTGCTACTGTATAAATCAGCAATACTGTGTTGAATCACAAGTCAACTAAAAAGGAGTTGGATGTTTGAAGATGATGTGAATCAGTGGTAACACTTACCAGAGGTTCGTCATTTGGTGCGTATCTTTTGACCGGAACGCCTTGCTTGTTGATGAGGAACTTGGTGAAGTTCCATTTGATAGCGCTAAAAGATTGAGAAGTTCCTATTAGTGTCACCACTCACCTGACCACACATGTACATCAGACAAGCTCATCTAGTCGTATGTTAACGAACAATGTAATTGAACAAAATCTGCAAGTGTAACCTAAAGCACCATCCAGCTATATATCCGACTATGCATCACAACAGCTTTAAAAAGCACAGAATCCCCAGTATTTCATTCTATAGACTAGCACTAATTGCCAGTCTAGAGAATGAAAGTTATTTGTACGTGAGCATACCTGAAAAGATTGTAGTGATAACAGAAAGGTAAACAAAACCAATCAGTGTAATTAGTTACTTTACCTCATTGTAAAGTATGTTCACAGTTTGTATCATTTGGTAAGAGAGATTGCTCACAACGAAAAAGTCCTCCATATTGCAGACACTGTTCACGTTATAGAAATCACACCAGCTTCTCTTAATAATGACTGACTAAAGTTTCTTTTTCTGAAGAGGAAAAACTCACTTGAATAGAAATCCAGTTTGTTTGCTCTTTAGATAGTTCCAGAGGGGGTGGGCCGAATTGCCATTAACATTAATTTTACTAAAAAGGTCAAATTGAGTACCATATTTTGTAGTAGCAAATTCTTTAATCTCTGCATCAGTGCCAGGTTCCTGTGAAATGAGAGGCGGATGAGTGATGAATTTTACTAGCAGTCTATTTTATTACCAGTGGCACAACATTTTTGTTACAAAAAAAGAAAAAGTTCAGTGAAAGAGAAGCGTCCAATTTATCATTATCAAGTCGAGGCCTATGACTGAGCCTTGTTTGCCTTATTGATTAGCCATTATTGATTAACCATATCGCATTAAAATGTTTGCTGCACATGCAAACACTCTTAACAAGTAATCAAAAGGGGAATGAAATCGATTAAGGCAAGTCATAGCTTTTGCCGTCTTCTTCGTACCAGGAAAAACCAAGCCTGTCAAAGCTGCCATTGCCATTTCAGCGAATGAGAACCTAATAAACATCATAAACTGAAACATTCGCATAAATGTGTGCATCACTCTGACTACAGAGCAAGCCACAAGTACTAGATGGCTTGTATAAAAACTAGATCTCACTCACCTGGCTGCCAAATTGATTGCAAGGGAAAGCAAGAATTCTAAGCCCCGCGGACTCGGCATACTTGGTATGGAGTTCCTGCAGTTGCTTATAATTCTTGTCAGTGAAGCCTCATTGGCTCGCCACGTTGACGATGACGCAGACATGGCCCCTGTAATGACACTTTGGCGTCACATCTACTTTGACATTCAAACAAAATTATCACACAAAATATCGTTGAACATAACTGGACAACTTTGGCTCTTGTAATACAAAATTCCATTTTAAGATGTTGCGAAATTGCAGACTAAACAGCAAAAACCATCATGAACAAAACCTGCTTAGATGGTAAAATCGTGTCTATGCTATGTGACAGTCACATTCGCACATCACGATGCAGCTTGCATTACCGTTTGTTAGATCAGTTTTATAAGATTAATGTAATAAATAATACATGTTTATCTTTTGGAGACATTAATAGGGACTATGACACAACAAACTACGTTCTTTACAACTGTGGTTTTTGTTAGCATCAGCCCACCTGTATTTGTCTAATGATACCTCCTGGCCATCAATATCTTTTGCTGAAAACTCATAGATAGACGTAGCGGCTTTCCAGTTTTGCTCCGCCTAAAACACACATGATGGCTTATTAGATAATATCTAGAGATAGCAATGGCAGTCAGTGGTAGACACCCCTTTTAATGCTCAAATGCTTCACTTACCATGACTCTGTGCGCTGCTCATTCAGCTAATCAGTATAAGTAGAATCGTTATGACGCTGTCGTAACAAAAACAAAAAATTTCCAACTCATTGGAAAAAATAATAGGTAAAGCGATTGACAATATACAAACCTTTTTGTCCACTATAGTCACACTATGAACTCTGGTTGTGCTATGACAACATAACATTATTTATGATAGGCAGGCGCCGCAGTCCATCGAAATTACGAATGCGCACTTACTAAGAACTGGCATGAAAATGAAAATCGATTACATGAATTGGAGTCAACAATCATTTCCACATTTACGCAAACGTTCTGTTTGTTCACCTATTGTTACACTGGTATTGTTACCCTGCGCATTAGGCCTTATTATATTCTTCAGTTAGTTTGAATCAAATGATAAGAAACAATGCAAACTATTATAGTTGAGAACTATTACGCAAGACTACCAGTAATTAGAACTAGCTAAAAATACTGCTGAAAACTTGGAGGAAGTTCATGTAATGCAAACTCAAAAAAGCAAACAGCATCAAACATTCCATTCTAATGAAGTAGACAAGATGAATGTGATGCAGTAAGCATACATTAAAAAAGTATTATAAATTTGATATTAATAATAGCTGTAAGATGAAGCATAGGTCCTACAAAATACATGCTCTCCACAGTAATGAGCTTTAGGTGTAACATTTTTCTGTCACTTGACTATTGAAAAACAGTCATAATAACGAGTTCAAATTGGAAAAAAGTATTGAATGGGCATCATTGATACATACAATCATATTTAGTAGACATACAGTTGTCATTCAAACAAACGTTACACAAAGTAAATCTTTTGTAAGACAACCAAACGTTAACGCTAACCGCATGTAAAGGAATAATCACATAGCAAAAGTTATTCGTAATCACCAATGAATGAAATACCACATGTAGGGGACATTTGGTAACAAAATTGCAAAGTGACCGCAGCAGGTATACCAACCAGCAGAATTCATATCATCCCAACGGACACTAAACAATTATTGCCATAGAAGTGTGAACAAACATACAAGCATTTGAAACAGACCAACAATCTTAACTCTAGTATGGAATATAAACACAAACAAATACGACACCAGATATTGCTAATGTTAACAGACGTTATACTTGAAATAAATATGTAAGGATAACTGAATGTGTCAGTTAGTGAAGTGCATTAATTGTCATACTCTAATTTCTTTGTTTGTAAAAAAAAGTATTACAATACAACCAGCAAACAGTTCCATGCTATCAAAAGTCCAAATTTTCTCATCATTTTACAGTACATGTACTGCCTTAAAATTTCATCTATGTGAGAGAGGTGGTCACTGCTCCAGTGACTTAATGAATGAAATCTATAAGACAATTTAAAAGATTTGGTGATTTGCAGTGATCGTTATTAAACTTGGAGTGATAGGACTGTAGACACAATAATGTATACAAAATGGATAGTTTGCATAAAAAGCTCCACATCCAGCTTGCAACACAAGATTCACTAGTTGCCCTCAATTGTGACGTACATGTATATATAGCCTTTTGGTGAATAGTTTGCAGCAATCTCAATGATTTTTACACGAAAATGTTTAAATTCAAAGAACAACCAAAGTAAAGACAAAAAATCCAGGTTACAAAGGTGTTTGAATAAACTATATTTGCGAGCCATAAAAAATGGCATGTTAACAATTACAAAGCATTGAAATATATTTTCCTATATATTTTAAATGGCGACAACAAAAACCAAGTATACACATGTTATAGTTGAAAGACAGTACACTATTTGGTAGCATTTAATAGAGAGCCAGAGCCACTTCAGCCATCAGATTTGTTTTATGTAAAAGGGTATATTTAGACATATTTACATAAACTGGACAATGATAACCAAATATTTGCTTGGCTTACTGTTTGACCTTAATCCGCAAAGCTTTTAGTACAACATCACCCACATTACATTTACTAGAATTATCTTCTAGGATCAGACAAAGTACAAAATGAACTGAGCACTAATTAATGTGGCCAATATTGATACTAATCTCCGAACTGCCATATAATGTAATGCTACCATTCATTACCAGTGTAGTGATTTGTCTAAAGAATTTCATCTTCATCATCTTGATGTCTAGCCTGACATATAACCTACAAAATGTAGAAATATTTTTGATACAATTACTTCTGTCATGAAGACAAAAATATATTGATTTTATACACTTATTAAGATTTAACAACAATAAAGCATGGCTCAGAAAAAGTCCTATTTTAATTTAATATTCTCTATTTGAATTAAGACATTGAGCAGATAATTAACTTACGTTTAAAAGCAAATATGAATACCGATATACTATTTGCTGTCCACCCTAGACACGAGCGAAAGCCTCTGTTGGTTGTGAAGTTATTTGTCAATAGCAATTGTTGGAGTTTCTGCCCAACCAATAAGAATCTTAGATCAGTTATGGCTCATCCAAGAATTGCAAATGCCAGCGACGAAGAACATAGTTGAGTGAATCAATTACTGACATTTTGTCCATCAATAAGAATGTCATGAAGTGAACAAATCTTCCTGAGTGAAAGTTTATGTTACTTAAACTGTGTCATTGTACCATTGGCTAGAAATAATCTACTGATCAGTTTCTAACAACACTTGACATAGCTGACTGATTTTACCATGCGGGACTCACAATATTTTCGAGCTTCAACATGCACTTTTGTGATTCTGCTATTTTAAGGGAGTCGCTACCACCTTCATTGGCTAACCTAAAAAACCTTCGGCCATACAAGACCAATTCCTTTTTCGCATGTTTTGACTTCAAGAACTCCTTTCAATTTATACTGTCAATTTATTTAGGCATATTGTAGCTATTGGGAACAAACTTTTTAATGTGATTATCCTATGGACAAACTATAGAAGACGGAGTGGTAGAAGCTAAGTATTAATTTATTTAATGTCACAAATAGTTCTTTAATCAGAGCCATTCATACCAGTCACTGAAATGGAAGCAATGAATTTTTTAATGGCTGTAAGTCTATGCTGCTTTACTAGCCTCACTTTCCTACTAATGACAATACGTGTAGGCCTAATTTGATAATGATATGGAACATCAACAAGGGTGAATGTAGACAGGAATGGATGCCAAAATTCCAAGATTGAATGTTAAAGTTGAATGTCAAAATGACAGTAAGTCCACCTTATTTTATGTGAATTTGTTGTCCGTTTTATTCTTTGAGTGTGTTGAGAGTCACCTAAAGGAACTTACAGAATTTGTGACTAATTTAGCACGGTCAAAGAATACTATTCAGGAAATAAAGATTGATGTTATCAATGTTTCCGAAACACCATGAGGACAAGATCACCACCAGACTAGGGAAAATTTTGCAGTTCGAGAAAAACAAAGACAAGAGGTCCATTCCTTTACCAAAGTAAAAATTCAAACAGGTTTCAACAGCGCAAAGCCTGTTGGCTGTTTGGTCTTTGGAATACAGCGCCAAAGTTCTAGAGTGCAAACGCATGGTCGGCAGAAGGATATACTTGATAGTCCTCTATAATGACTCCATTACCAACAGCCTGCGTTCATTCATTTCATAACCAGTTCTAACTAAAAAGAAACTTCCTAGATTTCAGATCTGTATAAGTTCGATTGTTGCTTGTGATATGTTTTTATTTAAAAGCGCCTGTTTATTCTGTGACAAACTGCCACATTCTAAAAATAGCTGCTGGTTTTAAATAATTGCGTAGCACATCTGTTCTCCTAGCTGCCTAGAAAAACTTTGTATTCCCCACCATCTTAGCTTTTTTTACTAGAGAGATAATATTCTGGTTTAGCTAGAAATATAGAAATCAGATTCACACACAATGTTCTCCTGTCACAACTACCTAAAACAAGAATTCTACATAATTTATGCCATAAATTATTTTGGTCCATATAGCAGCTGGACTAAATTTCTACATTTTTGGTAATAAGCTATGAAATGATGAGTCAGGTATATGCTCGAATTGAATTATTGTAAAACCTCTAATTGAACGCCGTGGGCGCTGTTTCTTAATCCTTCTATAGCAGCAGTCAATTGGAGGTGGTGTTCAAATAGAGGATGTCGTTGTATTTTTCAAATGGCTCGTCAGAACTTTCGGAGGATAAATTTAGCCCTTTTACGGCAGAAGCGAATGTCACCTATTTGTTGCCCTTATTTCTGGCGGAGCAATATTAAACCTTTTGGATGCAATAAATCTGCTAACTTACCTCCAACTTGTCGAAGATCTCTTAATAAACATGCATTGAGAAACCGAAAAATATCTCTACCAGTTGATATATATTATTTGCAATTAACCTGCGATGATATTATAGCTTGTATCCTGCTTTGATATTTTTTTAGAGCTTTGCTCTTAAAAGAGTAGAGTTTTGCTCGCTAAACGTAGCTTTTAGCCTAAAACTAATCGCTCATCTACCATCAAGAATGTAAACTGTTTTTATATACATACATGTATGTAAGTTGAAGTATCAAGACCGCTTTAAACATGGAACTACTATTAGCCTGATACAGTTATCAGGAACAGTTAACGTACAAAGTGCAAAGCTTTGGAGCTGGCCAACGAGATAATTGATTGTTATTGATGTAAACAATACATATATAAATATGATTTTGTGGACATTTTTTTACTGATCACTTAATATCATTATCACTTAATCTTCATGAAGATCAAAGATTATCAAAGTGTCAGTCAAATGGAGGTGGCATTCAAATAGAGGGTGGCGTTCTATTTTTCAACCCTTCTCTCATAGTGGAGATCAAATGGAGGTGATGTTCAATTAAAGGTTTTACAGTAACTTGGATTCGCCAGTCTCACTGTCCAGTTTGGATAAACTTGGGATGTATTCTCATTGATGCTCATTTTGTTGTTTCTTCCAACAGCTCCAATATTTAGATGTAAGAGAGCACTCTTAACCTTTGCTGCATTCCTATTACCACCTAACTTGATTTTGTGCAAAGATCATTTAGAGCCAGATGATCAGTAACAGGCATGTAGATAAACGCAATGAGTATTCAGAATTGATTATATAATACATCTTAGTCAGCCAAATATATTTAAGTAATGCACTTTCGCTAGCTATGTTTAATAAGAATTAGCTAAAAAAGAACTTATTTCAAACAAAATAGATCAAAAATAAGGAACTAAAGAGCACAATTACTAAGCTGACACAGGGGGTGGGGTACTCTCTATGAGCCAGCCCCAAACTGGGTAAGTTTTCTCTTTCGTTAATATGACTGGAAGAAAAGGAAAGCAAAATGCTACTAAAGCTATGGACAGTTCTGCCTCTGTGCACGAAAAGTTAGACCTGATTATCAAGCGTCTGGACAGCTTTGATTTACGCCTACGAAATTTAAAAACAGAGCAAATGGAGCTAACCAAGAGTTTAAAACTTTATCTATGGAGAAATAGATCAGTTAAATCCAATGCAGATGTAAATGAGGCAGTTGAAGCTCGAGATATCCAAGCTTGACAAAAACAGCTTGTTATAACTCAAATTCCATATCGTTCTGAAGTAAACTGGATTGAAGCCGTACAGAAGATCGCTAGCAAACTCAACAGTAAATTAAATGCATCAAATGAGATAGACTAAATTTATAGGGTGAGACAGACAGATCGCATGTGAAATTTTGCGCACCTTCCAACAAGACGCTTTTTATTCTGATTATAAAGTCACCTGAAACTACCACCCATCTTGGTATTGGAAGAAAATGGAAAAAATATTTATTAATGATCTTCTCAGTCTCACTCAAGCAAAGCTATATAAACTGACTGGAGATTTTAAAAAGCGGCATGACTATAAGTTTTCCTGAACTGTCCACAAAAAAATATTTTGAGTAAAATAGTGACTCTCCTGCTATCTTAGTTAAATCTGAAGTTTTTAAATGAACTGTCTGTTGAGGAATAACTTACCTTGTTTGCTTGTGAATGTTCTGCTTTTGTATTCACTCTATTTCTTTTTCTAACTAACTTTATGGATTGTCTTTTTCATTGTTCTAACCATAAACTTGACATTTTTGATGTTTTTTAAAATAAAAACTTCATTGGCTTAATAAATTTATATATTCAAAGTTTATGAAGTAATTTCAGCCAACTTGAAAAACTTTTAGGGTCTCTTTCTAAACCAGTTGATATTGTGTGTCTAACTGAAACCTTTATTTACGAGTATGAATACCATTACTTTCCTCTTGCTGATTATATTTTTAGGGAAAGAAAGAGACAGTCGAGGAGGTGGTGTTGGGGCCTACGTGCATGGTGGCATTGCCGAGAGCGTGGAGGCGGATCCGGTCGGCATATCTGGTACAGAGTCATTGGCTATCAGGCTGCATGGCGGAATTTTCAGAGATTAGCAGGCGGTCTTGTTACCACAATAGTCTACCGTCAACCAAGTTCTAATATACATTAATTTCTATATTACCTGCAGCAGTATTTTCTTACAACAAAAGCCTTAAACTTTCATGTATTCATGGGTGACATAAATATTAAAGGTTGATTTGCAACAAAATTCACATTACCGTTATTTGATATGAAAAGATTCACCATGTCTTACTCTGTTGTGTTGTAGGTGCCAAATATGTGGAAATGTGATTACAAGCTCTTAAAAGCTCAAAAACGAATAGAAAATCGCAGCCACACGAGACCGCTGTAGTTTGGATTCCCTTTCCAAAACGGCTCAAATGTCATGTAGTTGAAAGAGATGGTTTCTGTTTACATTTTTTTGCAACCTTATTCGTCGAAATATTTTCACAAATATATTTCACACACTCAATAAAACTATGTCTATTGTTCTTACGCGTCTGTTTTATCGTCATTGTAATGCTGTCACTTTTAGCATTGATATCTTATAACTTACCGTAAATTAACCTTAGCTCGAAGGAGTACATATCATTGTCTGATAATTATGACGAGCCTGTTGGTCACCTGTGATAATCGAAAAGTGCTGCAGAAATTATTTGCGAAGTATTGGGTCACATGATCAGAGAACGACTTGACGATTGAATAATGCCGAAACAAAACTGTGAAGTAACGAGCAACTATATTTGATACGGGGTCTTCGGTAAAACCCGAAGTGTTTGTCATAAACTAGTACTACGATAAGTTTTATATTGAGCTTTGTATTGGTCTTTCAATTCACGTGAGAACATACGTGACAAGACGATAACCAAATTTCGTGGCTACGTATTCGAAATAAAGAGATTCCAATCTACGGCCGCTTTTCGTTTTTGAGCTTTTAAGAGCTTGTAATCACATTTCCACACATTTGGCACCTACAACACAACAGAGTAAGACATGGTGAATCTTTTGATACCAAATAACTGTAATGTGAATTTTGTTGCAAGTCAACCTTTAACATGCTGAACAAAACTGGGACTAGCGATGAACCTAAAAGCATTCTTGCAACAACAAATTATTATAGTTTAATTAATATTCCTATTCGAATTGACTCGTGTATAGATCATATCTGCGTAAACATTTGTGAAAAATATTTTTCATCAGGAACAATTACTACTTCCATATCAGACTATCTTGCGACTTTTGTTTTAATTAAATATATCACTGAACAATTTTTTGAAAAATGTTCGATATCTAAAAGGCCTAAAACATTTAAGTAAAACAACTTCTTAGGAGATTGTCTTACTACAGATTGGTACAAGCTTGTTTGTTCTCATCCTGATGTAAATACTATGTATGATGAATTTTTGAGCAAATTTCTATCAGTATGTGATAAGCATGCACTTGAAGCAAAAGTTAAACCTTTGTTTAAGAAGGGTTCACCAAAGCTTTTAATCAAATTAAAGACGTATATCTATATTGCCAGTTTTTAGTAAAATTTGAGAAAATTGCTAATACGCAAATATTTAGAAAAAACATTTTTACACCACAACAATTTGGTTTAAAAAAAACGAAACTTTAGCCAAGCATTAACTGAGCTAACAAATAAAGTTTTATCCGCAATGAACCATGGCAGCGCAGTAGCCTACTAGGGATATTTCTTGATTTTAGTAAGGCATCTGCTACTATTGATCAAAATATACTCATTCTCAAATTAAAATATATGCACTTTTCAGCGTCTTCTATTCACTGGATAAAAAACTACTTGGAATATAAAAAACAGGTAACCTTTATAGAAAACTATAAATATAGCTTTTCAAGTAGAAGAGATTGCGGCGTTCCTCAAGGTTCTATCCTGAGTCCAACCTTGTTTTTAATATATATATGTTAATGATTTTGTGTCATCTAATAATCATTTAAAACCTATTCTATAGGCTTATGACACAAATTTATTTTTGAGTCCAACAATTTGAATAATGACATTGATATAGGCCTATACCTAGTTAATAATGAACTTCAAAAAATTGAACAATGGTGTAACACAAATAAATTAACTGTAATCATGGACAAAACAATGTACATTGTAATGAGAAATCATCAAAACAAAATTAAATTAGAAAAATCAATAAAACTATTTGATTTGGAGACATCTTCGATCAAATTCTTAGAAATTCATTTGGCTAGTCCCCTGGTATGGGATACACAAATCAATAAGCTAAATAAGCAGATAAGATCTATGTCAAGCCTAATTAAGAGATGTTCTAAACTTTTACCCAAATGTATTATGGAACTAATATAGGCCTACAAGGCACTTATATACAGTCAAACATGGATAACTCGTCCACGGATAGCTCGAACACATGGTTAATTCGAACATTTCCTTTGGTCCGTTCCCACGTATTGATAAGTTGCTATAGATAACTCGAACTCAACACTGTTAATTCGAACTGTTTTTTTGCCCAACGGCTACCGAAACGGTTGTTATCGCTTTAGAAATGCACTTTATTCAAAGCCATAGAGGTAAACTTCATCTTTTCGTAATTCATAAGCGTCGTTATTACCACCATCGGCAAAATATTTTTGTCAACGACTTTTCTAAAAGTTTGGTGAAATTTGATTTATACTGCGATTCGATGAATAGCACGGGCTAGCCGGGACACGCGTGCAAGGATTTTCGCCACGCGCATACAAAACAAAAATCGCATGTTGTTTTTGTTTTGTATGTGTGTGGCGAAAATCCTTGAGTGCGTGGCGTAACCCAGCTAGCCCGTGATGAATAGTTTTCCGACGTTGATTCCGTGTTGAATCAACGTCGGAATGTTGAATGTTTAAATCGTCTTAAAAATTCTTGTAATTAAACGTATACGTTGTCTGAGCTACAAAAAAACTATTCATCGTTTGACCTAAACACAGAATACGTGTGTACATTCAATAAGTATCTATTAAAAAAGCGTGAGTGATATAGAATGTACCGTAAAACCTCGTAAAACTTCTAATTGAACTGCATCGGAGTGTTGCTCTTAACGAATCCCAGGTAAAGTAAGGTAATCTGCATAAACTTCAAGAAAAAACGGCAAAATTGATCGTGGGTAAAACACCAAAAGAAAAAAATGTCTTTTCTTTTGAGCATTTCAACAACGATCAAGTTTTGCCAATGTCAATCTGAAAAACGTCCTGGCAATAACATCACCTCAAACAACAAACCAATCTCAAGTGATAGAAAAATCTCTATACTTTTTCATGAAAACGTTTTAAACTTTACATTAGAAGCATTTAATTTGAAACAAGCCATTTGTGCTTTTGATTTATATTATAGTTTGTATATGTACATGTATCTACTAATAAATAAGTAAATATATGGACTTGTGACAGTGCTCTGATAACTTGAACGCTCTGATAATTCGAACACTTTTGCTCGGTCCCTTGAAGTTCGAGTTATCCATGTTTGACTGTACTTTGAAATTAGTTACTGTCTAAAGTCATGGGAAAATACTCTATATTGTTATTTAAAATATATATTATATCACAAAAACGTCTAAAAATAGACATAATCTTTAATAAACCACCATTGACTTCATCTCGGTCCCTGTTTGTTCAGCTGTTTGTGTTGCCTGTTGATAAACTTTACCAATATAAAATTCTCTTGATAGCTAAGTCAAAATTTTATTCAAGTGATGACAAAACCAAAAAAGGTTCACACTACAACACCAGATTTTTAAAAACTAATCTACCTATACCATTATTTTTATAGTGCTTTAGGTCAAAAAACAATCGAACAATAAAAGCTCGAATATATATACCCAACCACATTTGGTAGTTACCTATACGAAAACGCCACGTGCTACAAGCCCTATATAGTATCACTTCGGGTTTCAGAATGCTCCCAAAAGATCTAACATGATTAGTACTCAAATATACGTAAGTTAATGTATTTTAAGCTGCAACTATTCCCGGAGCAAAACAGTAAATCAGTTCACGGAAGCCACAAGAAAGTTCGTCTAAGTTTTAAAACGGCAGAAACAGTAAAAATCAATAAAGTGTCTAATACCTTTTAAATGTATCACTTCAGTATATATGTTACAGATAAACAGACTTACCATTAGAGAAACTATGCTGCAAGTCAGTGCAACAAAGGCAATTACCGCACCAGCGCCCAGTATGCAGACGCGGAGTTTGCAATCTAAAAGATAACGCAGCGACATGTCGCGGCGGAAGTAATCATTTCGGCCGGTTTTTTTGACAGCGAATCACAAACTATTCGTAGCGCTTATCGCTTTTCCAATTGAACTTCGACCAACACCACCAGGTCTCGTATTGAGCGCTTTGTAAATTAACCTGTTATACCCAGCCTTGATGTATAAGTCGCCAAACCTGAGTAAGTTCACATGACTTAGAGCGTAATCCTAAAATAAGTTTGTAGCATAACGTTGTCTGTATCATTTGTATCTACTGTATAAAAATTGAGGCTACTATTTAGATCTGTCCAAGCGTCCACGAAAATGAATAAAGCAAAATGTAAGTGACGAACACTTCACTACATCCAAGGGTTATGTACTAACATAATCTAATAATTGTCACACTTTTATATTACCAAGTTTTATTTCGTATAATAGGAAAATATGGAAATCTTTTTTATGTATTATCTATCGATATTAAATTAATCTAGATTGCGAAAGGCTAAAATTATATCTGACGAGTGCGAGTGCGACTGTCTCAGCCATATTTACGTTTACATAACCGATTTTGATATCTTGCATCATTTTGTCAACGTTTAAAAGTAGTCACACGTTGATCTATAGTAAACCAGATAAATCTTTTCATACTATTTTTCAACAGCTATGCCTTGAAACGTCACATCATTCTCACTCCAGAGGCATTGAACTATCATACATTAGAAAAATTAACAAGAAAAAGTGTAGTTTGATTAATTAGTACAAACAATGTAACTAGCATGCACAAAAAATCGCAAAAAGGTTATAAGAGTTTGATGCTATAATAATGGAGTTATATTCCACTGTCACCCTGTGATTGATCTTAAATTGATCTTATATCCCTCTTTCTAAGCGGGTAACCATCTGAACTAAATGATCCGTACAAGCACTTTTTGGGAAAACTGAATACAGTGGCTAAAGTAAACATACGACTTGAAAGCTTATAAAGTAAGTATACAACCTGAACAAATAGTAGTAAAGTAAATAGTAAAATGAGAGTTTTAGTTAAGGTTGTGTTAATTGCTATCCTCGAGTATTAAGAATCGGCTATCTTTGACGAAAGTTAAGTGGTAGGTAGCATGTAGCATTAATTGTCTTTAGAATGCGTGTCCATATTAATAGAGCTGGTAATCCTCTAGTCTTTTAGGTATTCTTCGCTCTCTAGCTAGAACATAACCCCTACCTGATCTAGGATAACTGGCGGAGTGAGTTAGATCCGAACTCGTGCCTTCTGGGCTATCCAGATTAGGTGCCTGCAATCCTGAAGAGTCGGCCTCAATGTTAATCATAGGACCTGGCACCTCTGTACTCTCAGGACCCGGCGGCGAAGCTTTAGGTGATGGCACCTCGGGGCCCTTTTCCCGGACAGACACCAGAGCACTCCTGTTTCTTCTGATTGTTCCCTTAGCAGTCTGCACATTGTAAGAACGTGAAGGAATGTTACATAGTACTGTGCTTTCCCGTTTCATGTCCCTAACATAAACTGGTGAGCCAGGCTTGAGTTCCAGTAACTGGTGTGCTCTGTGTCTTTTGTTGTAGTTCATCATGGTCCTTTCTCTTATTTCCTTTCTATGTTTACTATTGATTCAGTGCCCCTCTGCAGAAAACATTGAGCGGGAAAGATCGGCAGAGTAGTTCTGAGAAGTCTGCCCATCAAGAGCTCCTATGGAGTCAAGCCATTCTCTAAGGGTGTAGCTTTGTAGATCATTAAGCTCAGATAGGGATCTGCTGATTTCATCCACATCCTCTTCACAGTGTCAACAGCTCTCTCAGTTTCTCCGTTTGACTTGGGATAGCGAGGAGAGCTAGTAATATGCTGAAAGTCGTAAAAACGAGAGAACTCATAAAATTCTTTTGAGCTAAACTGGGGACCATTATCAGATATCATGACTTGTGGAATGTCATGCACTGAAAAGATAGCCTCAAGTTTGTCTATGACAGTAAGAGTTCCCATTGAGTCCAATCGTCCGACCTCTATATAGCGACTATAATAGTCCACAACCAGTAGATATTGTTGTTTCTTAAACTTAACTGTCTGCTCCAAGTCTTGACCAAGCACTGTCAGGAAACGTTGAAAGACTGAGAGGCTCAACAGAAGTAGGTGAGTTGATCTTGCATTGGCAGCAGCTTTGTACCATTTCTTTTATCTGAGCTGACATTCTTGGCCACCAAACAGATCTCCTGTCTCTTCGTAGAAATTTTGTAATGCCCTGGTGAATCTGATCCAAAACCTCTAGCCACATCTCATTGGGAATAACAATCCGTTGATTATATAACAGTAAGCCATCAACCTCCATGAAGTGTTCCTTCTCGTCCCAGTACGGGTGTAATGCGGTGTTGGCGTCTGTCTTGTAAGTGGACCATCCTAGTCTTACTGACTTCAGAACCTCTTGACAGATAGTGTCAATACGCTGTGCTTCTTTGATCTTGCTAGTCTGTGGATCTTCAATTACTATAGGTGTAGTACAGATATTCCTTTCTGGGACAAAAGCAAGATCTACAACAGAAGATTCCTCAACAGGTGCCCTAGATAGAGCGTCAGAGAGGGGATTCTGATTGCCTCGAACATGCTCAACTTTGGGAGCTTATCGCATCACTCTGAGACACATTCTCAAAACTCTGGCTGGCACCCGATCCAGGTTTTTCACCTTCATAAGTGAAGGTGAATCTAACCTGATCTAACTTGTCACAAGCCCAAGCCATCGCGAGAGCCTTCTTTTCAATTACTGCATACTTTCTTTTGACATCAGTCAGAGATCTAGATGCATAATAAACTGGCCTCCTTGTTCCATCCTTTTGAGTCTGGAACATGGTGGCCCCGATTCCGTAATGGCTAGCATCAGCAGGTACAATGGTTTGTACTGAACAGTCATAATGAGACATGACTGCTGTTGAGGTGAGGACCTTTTTAATTTTCTGGAAAGCCTCTTCTTGTGGGAGTCCCCAGACCCATGTCTTGCTCTCTTTCAACGATTCCCTCATTGGTGCATTCATTGATGAAAGATGAGGTAAAAAGCGAGCTAGCTGATTGAGTATTCCATGTAATTTTCTTAGCTCAGTCTTGTTAGTCGGTGCTGGATATTCTTGTATGGCCTTTATTTTAGCAGGATCTGCGCTCACTCCTCCAGCGTCGATTATGTGACTAAGAAACTTTACATAAGTCTTGCCGATGTCACATTTTGTTTCATTGAGGGTGAGCCTTGCGTGTTCCAGCCTAGCTAACACCAAGCGCAGATTTCTGTCATGACTCTTGGCATCAGCACCATGAACTAAGATGTCATCCATGTGACATATAACATTATCTATGCCTGTTGGTAACCCTGACATATCTCGTGAGAATATTTCAGGAGCACTGGAAATTCCAAAAGCTAATCTGTTATAACAGTACTGGCCGAGCGGTGTCAAAACGTTGTGAGCTTTCTGGAGCTTTCATCTAGATGTATCTGCCAAAACCCACTGTTGGCATCAAGTTTTGAGAATACTTTGCTGTTCCCTAAGAGAGCTACGCTATCATAAACTACTGGCATAGGAAATATTTCTCTTCTAACAGCTCTGTTTTGGCCAGTTGGGTCCACACAGATTCGTACTTTGCCTGAAGGTTTTAAAACTGGTATCATGCCACTGCACCAGTCAGTGGCCTCAGTCAGAGGTATGGCGCCTTACAGTGCCTCGCATTCCGTGTTCTCAACTCGAGTTGTTGAACTCGAGTTGCTGTTCAAAGAACTCGGCCTAGGTTTTTGATGAACTCGAGTTGTGTTACGCAAAACTAACCCGGGTTTGTAAAAAAAAGCAAAGTGAGTAATTGGGGTGTCTCATTTACAGAACTGCATTTGTGCATAATATATAAAAAAATTAATAATTGATTAATAGTAATAATTTAAATATATATATATATGCATATTTAAATTATATATATTGGTGATATTTGCGCATATTCATTTATCTATATATATATTTCTCAAAGTCCGTGTGTTGAAATTCCGTCTGTCTGTTGGAAGTCCGCCTATAGCTATTATTAGAACAGCTGAGCTTGACAACAATAAAGACTCAAATTCATGGCTTACTGTCATTGGAAGCCTAACCTTATTAACTAGCTTAGTGGAGTTTTCCATTGGCAATATGCCAGGCTACTAGCTTGAAAGGTACAGTTGTTTGACAAAGTTTTAAAACCTTTACAGTGGTTTTTATTTCTCTCTTAATTTAGTTCAACTACACGACATACTTCTCTCATGATATGTAGTTTGAAAGTTAGAATGGCAAATGTTGTTATATGTTAAATACAAATCAATTTTCTGTCCAAAGACTCTTCTATTACACGGGCAACGCCGGGTGGCACAGCTAGTATAAGTATAAAGAGACAAAAACAATTGTAGAATGTAAAAAGCAAACTAAAAAACAATCTATGTGGGGGCCAGGCCAGTTCTTTTTCAAATAAAAAAAAGAGTTCTCTTTCTAAAATCTGACAAGAAACTGAATGAACACCAAAAATGAACAATCATAGAAATTATGTCAACGACGTTTAATGATGCACCAAAAAAATTGCGCATAGAAAATATAGCTAGAGAAAATGAAATGATGAGTTGTTTAGTATGGCGCCTTACAGTGCCCCCATAGTGCCTCGCGTTCCATGTTCTCAAGCCGAGTTGTTGAACTCGAGTTGCTGTTGAAAGAACTCGGCTTGGGTTTTTGATGAACTCGAGTTGTGTAACTCGAGTTATACAAGTCGAGTTATATTTACAAATTTGAGTTTGTAAATGTAACTCCAGTTGTACAACTCGAGTTGCAAACTCGGGACACTCTAATTTGCCAGTAGCTTTAGTTTTGCAGTACATACATAGTTTAACTTCTATTAGCTAATGGGTGCCTATTGATGTACCATTGTTAATATAACCAGATCTACGGTTATGCTACTGTAATACCAGTATATTGCACCTTACTTTTACAAACTCGCATTTGTAAATACAACTCGAGTTACACAACTTGAGTTGAGAACACGGAACGCGAGGCACTGTAAAGCGCCATACATGGGGATATCACTCTTTGGCATACCTTCACCTCAAGCTTTAGTCTAGCTTTTTCTCTTAGAGGCAGTGGTACCTTCCTTGGTGTGAATATACAGACTGGTTCGCTCTCATGTTGAAGTGAGATTTTGTAACAATAACCTTTTAGAAGTCCAAGCCCTCTAAACAGATTTGGAAAATCAGTTCGAATTTCCTTTTGTCACTTCCAGTCGGTCTTTGATGTGACAAGTTCTTTCATTTGATAGTTTCATTTATGTGACAGCTCTAGCTTCTCACAGGCATGTCTACTCAGAGGCGAAACTGGTTGGTCTTTGATGACGTATGCTGTTTCTGTTAGAGATCTTTCCTTGTACATGTAAGTCAGCCGAGCCTTCAGGGTACCTAAAACAGGAAGTCGTTTGCGACCTGGTCTTAGTAAAGTAACATGTGATTTTTCAGTTGTTGGTCTTTCAGCCATGCCTCTTGATTGCCAATAATGGTACCATCGGCACCAGTGTCTAGTTTGAATTTGGTTTTATTTCCATCAACATCTACTTCAGCTATCCAGGTCTTTTCATTAATTTGATTTATACAGAGTTCTCCAGTCAACAAAAACTCTTGGTCAATCTTTGCAAAAGTTTCATGTATTGCTCTACTCCTACACATAGCCTGCTAGTGACCAAGCTTGCCGCAGTTTCTGCATTTCGCCTCTTTAGCAGGACAATCTCTTTTAGCATGAGATTGCTTTCCACATCGATAGCATTGGTTTTGGTGTGTGTTGGTGCTGAGCGGAGCAACTCAAGGCTGTTGTGTTTGTGAAGTGTATTGGTTATAGTCTCTCTCTTTGTCTTGTTGGTTGGCTAGGCCTCTGTCCTTGTGACGCATTATTTGACCTTTTTACTACAGCATGTCTTGTCTCAGGACCTGTGCTTTTTGCCACCGATTGCATGACAGCCGACGTAACCTCATTGCTTCTGCAAACCTTAACTGCTTCAGCTAGTGTCAAATTGTTGCCTTGAGAAATCAGTTTTTTTCTTACATTGTCATCGACAATACTTAGTACTATACGATCTCTCAACATCTCGTCTAGTGAAGCAACTCCCCTTGTAGTTGCAGGACGGTAGTTGTATGCACATTTGTCTGCCAATGAACGTAAGTCAGCATAGAAAGCATCAAATGGCTCATTAGGTAGTTGATTTCATACATTAAATATGTAATGCTCATGCACAATGTTTCTGTCGTCTATACAATACTGTTCAATAATATCTGATATAGTGTTGAGTGACTGGTCTGTTGTGTATTTATTGCTATTTTCAACTACTTTAGCAGTATATTCACTAATTGTATACAAGAGCAGGGCAGGCAGGTAATCTTCTTTCTTTTCTGAAAGCCTAGACAAAATGTAATATGACTGCTACCTGCTCTTAAAACGTCCAAAAGTTAAGCTCACGTTCACAATCAAGAACGGTTTCACCAGAAGGCTCAATTCTAGGAGCACTTTGTTGTATGGTAACAGTCTGTGGTTGTTGAGCGTTTTCTTCATCTCCCATTTCACAAATATATCGCTGCCACCATGTGTGAATATAGGTAGTGAAGGCGATGCATCTAGATCAATAATTAATAAGAGTGAATAGTGCGGCCAACTTTATTTCAGATCTCAACCGGAAGCCAGTATTCTCTAAAAGTAATATTCCTTGACTCGATCGAATAACCTCGTTATACAACAAGGTCTGCTGGTAGAAAATTCTATTTAAGCAGGTCAGCATTCTTTTTATCGTGTGGTAATGGCATTCAGCATCGAAACATATTTTAATAGTTTGCATCCACAAATGAAAATGTATTCAACATTCCATTTTGTCATCATCTCTTTCATTTTCTGATTCTAATGACATGACGCATTGCCTTTCAGCAGTTCAGAAAAGTTTCTCCTTTTTTGCTGTTTCCTTATCAATCACTACCAACTAGCTGATCTGCTAGGACCACAGTCTAGGATGGTTAGAGGAGATTTATTGTTGAAATAGCATCGGATGCAAACACTGCGTCACAACTGACGCACCTTTATCTAAGCTCACTTGCGTCACAGCATTAATCCTATTGCGTCTTTGATGCTCGGAGAATCTGTCATGAATATATGTTTACACATTACATTGGTAGTTTTTCACACCAAAATTATCTGTATAATGTAGATTTTGCAATGGCCGTATGAAATTTTGCGAACTTATATGCACTCTGGCAGTGCAGGCAAAAGCTGAGTACTCATTTCTAGGGCACTTGGCTCAAAGTCTTATTCAGGATTTTTCTGCTTTCACCAATTTTATTTTAATAAGCAAATAGTATCATTCAACTAGTTCAAAGAACCTTACCAAATCTTTGATGAATGAGCATTGCAACTTACCATGTACCACTTTTGTTTGCAATAATCAAGTTCACCCAGTCATGCACAGTTGCTGAATCTATGCATACTCTCTCATGTTTTGCAAATCCCTTCACTCCGAGATTGCCTAAAATGACAACATTGGTATGATTGCTGGTGTTCGTTCTCGACCAATAACCACTTTCATCTTGTTGATCAGCAAAGTTTACTGGCATCTGTTTTCAAGTTATTCTCGTCAGATCAAAAACAAATATTAGCTTCTCTAACTATAGTGTGAATCATGGAATCATAATTGATCAGGATACAAAGTAATGCCGGAATAATTTTGTTCTATTTATAGCCTTTGATAGTTTTCGTTACAATGTTGCAAGACACCCTTAATCAAGAGTCTATGGCAATGTTTTTCAAACTTCAGGGGCAGGCTGGACACAGTCCTTCTCTATATTTGACCCAGCCACTGCCTGAAGAATTGGTTGTGCAATTCAGGAGGCTTGTGGTAGATCTGTGGCTCAAGCAAGGGCATCATGGCTGAACTTTTGTGGAGTCAGTATTGGTGTAGTTGTGATTGTATCAGTTCTGGTGGGGATGCAATAATTTTTGCTGGTTGGAATTATACGAATATGAGTCAACACCCCTTATTCAGTTAGCAAATGCACAATCACCCTTTTTATTCCCACGACCAAACGAGCGGGAGCGAAGTTTGAGAGTTTTTATGATAAATGCATGTGCACACAACTTACCAAAATTATTCATCAACAATGAGACGAATCGTTGTCTCGAAATCTCATCAACAAATTTAACCATCGTTTTGTAGAGTCGTTAAAGTATAATAACGATACAAAACACATATAAGCCTATTTAAATATGTTAACAAATCTTTGAAAAGTGTCGACATATTCTTAAAACTTACCCATCTGATTGGATTATACACAAATAGACAGATTAATTTGGCCGAAAATCGTCACAAAACGCTTGAAAAGCTTGGTTTAATAAAAGTTAAGACCGGAAATTGAAACGCCGAGCGACAGAGAATAGAACCATCAAGTCGTACGCATTTCACGAATAATTATAAGTTTGGATGACTACAGAACAATGACTACGTAGTACAGATTGTCTAAAAATCTATATAAATATCACAACTTGATATTGCTAGCTATGACGTTTTGAAATGTAAACAAAGTTGTGCATTGGTTTTATATTATTACTATATTAATAATATTGGTTATTCTAATAATATCAGTGCATTTTACTTCTAATATTGGCCAATATTGCATTTCTCCTATTGCAGGGGAGAGATATAAACATATAATCTTTTCCTTTCATTATTGCTATTTGTTGTATATAATAGCACCTACACCCAGTACATTACAGCTATCATTGCAGTTATCCTATTGCACTGCAGTGCCATTTGACTGCTAATATTGCATTTCTCAACCATCAGTACCCTTTCTTTTTTTCCAATATCTCTTTGGTCGTGGGCTGTATGACAGTGGAATTTCTAGTTTAAAATATGTTGGAATTTGCTTTCAATTTAGATTGATTGTTGTGGACAACTAAATATATAAAGAAGAATTTTCTTAATACGGCTTTATATCAACTAAGGCCTGCTATGTAGCAAAAGAGCTCCATCATTTCTGAAACCCCTTTGTTGTCAAGATCGCTGAAGTCCAGACTTTATCAGATTGAGTTGGTTGAATTACAGAACTGTGATGCTTTGAAAAACGCATTCCAGCTGAACAGATTTAATGCTTTTTATGCTGCCCTCTCAAAGGACACCTACCCTAACATAAAAAAAACACAACAAATTGACACTTTTTTGGCATCACATACATCTTCGAACCCTTTCATGCAAAAAAAAACTCTTGAAAAATCCAATGAGACCAATATTGACAAATAAACATTTGGATCAGTGTTAGCGATGGGTTGTTATTGGAATGAAACCAACATTCAACTTCTTACCAGACCAATGCATGCCAACAGTCCACACCGATGAACATGAACAGGTAAGCTCACTTTTATTGCTTGAATTGATTATTCTGCGTATAAACAAACATCATAAAATCTGACTCATATTAAAATGTACCGTGATGTTTTCTTGCTGTATTACTTATTTAAGTTTTTTAGCCTGCTTGTTTTTTGGTTTTTAGAGGGAAGTTGAAGGAAGCCTACAGTGGTGTCTACTGGGCTAGCCAATGGAATCTAGAAAATCCTACCTACTAAAATCTTCATAAAGAAAATGCATGTTCTTTAAAGTTTTATTAAAAGTATTTTTTATATACGTGTTATATATTTCCTGCATTCTTTTATTTTGTAAATAACCTAAAAAGAATTATTTGATTTCAGAGAGGTTTATTTATATGTATTTGGTAGTGTCTGCATGTTTTCTGAAAGCAATATATCTTCTCATTTACACAATATTACACACTGTTTGCTTGAAATGTAATTAATGGCATTGTATCTCGACTACAACAGTTTGCTGAACTCATCTTACTTCACCTGTAGCCTAAAACTTATGCCTCACTAAATTGCCCAGGCTGTTATGTGATCAATTCATATCATGTTAGTTGGCCTACTATATGCTTCACATATACCAGTTTCTATCTAATGTTATATCATTTATATTGCTGTTATCTCCAGCTGCACTAGACAGTCAGTTGGGTGTATTTTACTTGAAGCCTCAGTTGACACAAAGCTTAGAAACCACCACTCAGTTGTCAAATTGCAAAATCTGCTTTGACAACTTAACTCAATTGATACATAGCATAGGCTTTACATTGAGACCAAAGCACATTCTTGTTATCACATAGATTTGCCTTTGAATCGGCAAGCCTGGAAATTCTGAAATTGTTTTGTAAATGAACAACTGTAAATAGGCGAAATTAAGATCAACCAGAACACAATAATCACTAACACAGCTTCCCTAACTCCCCCTCCCCCCCTTCCCGATTTTTTCCTTACTAGTTACTTTACTAGTTTACTAACTAATTTAGTTTTGTTCCACTATTATCACTAATTAGATTTTGAGAATAGTGACACCATTAGCCGTTTCTCATGTACCTGTTCATGTTAAAAATTGTAATATTTTTAAGCTATCTTCTTTGAATCTACACGTGAATCTCTATATCATGGTCCGTTTTGTGTTTTTTTTTATAATTGCTGCACTGAGCTCAAGGTTTTTCTAATACTGGCTACTTATTTCCATTTGGCCATCCACCTCTCTCAATTAAATGTTGTCAGGAAATTATTATTACCAACCTCTCATTGATAGCTACCATTTGCTCACAATGTTTAATTTTAAAATTCTTTGAGCGTTCTATGTCAATCTAATAATAGGCTGTAATAACATTATACTAGCACTGTAATAGCATTGAGGCTGTAATAGCATCTGTACCAGGAAAGGTTGAGCAGCCACACGCTATTCTGTGTGGCCTCGACAACACAGCTTCACTGGTTGCTGCGTATCAAAGATATTCAGGTGAATTACTCCTGCACAACCAGTATTTCCGTCTGACTTTACAGTTGTACTTTTTTCCGTCATATTGTTTTTTTTACATTTAGATACTTAGTACAGTATTGCAGATCATAATCACTAGGTGCACTTAATACAGTGCAGCTACTGTAGGTAACTATAGTTACTAAAGTTAATATACTATTTTGTTACTAATTTTCAATATGTACATCATTTGTATAAAATTTTGGACGATTTTTACCATTTGTTTTGCACTGTATAATTACAATGGTTTCTATACCCCTACATACGATTTTTTCACCATACGATGCCAACCTTGGAACGGATCAACATTGTATCTCAAGGGTGCACTGTACTGCCCGTAATTACAGGTTTTGTCATTCAGTATTTGATGATTTTACCCAGGTGCATCTAACAAGAGCTTCATAATTGGAAGTGCCATATCAACTGGTTCATAGGGTTTTCTGGTTTTGGATTAACAGACCTCTTTTATAATGATGTGTAACATCCAGTGCTGTGACATCCGTATTGCTTTTCCGACTGATGCCACAGATAGCATCACTAACTTGGCATTTTGTTAATTGCATGCGCTTTGATATTGAACTTTTGTCAAGTTTCTCTGATGGACAACAATATGCTAGGTGGTTTATTTTTGGGCATTCACAACATTGCTGGCCAGCTTTGCTATGATGATGGGCACCTGCACCAACATAACTATTTATAGCACCTGTACAAGCATAACTATTTATAGCACCTGCACAAACATAACTATTTATAGTACCTTCGCATCGACATGCAAGCATTGCTTGTGCCTTGCTAATCTCACATCTTTGATGTTTGTTGTTGACTTCAGCTATATAGCAACATTATGCGGTAAGTCTGCAATGAATGCATGTGCAACGGGCAGTCAACATTTATTTGTCATATTATTTTGTATTTAATGAAATGATAAGTATTTTAAATCAGCTAAAAATGTTTACCGACTCGTCAATTTGCTACATTCTGTTAAACATGGATGATGGTGCTGAGTGTAGATCTCGATTCTGTTTTGACACCTTCAGCAAGGTGTCACATAGCATAGTCGGCTTTGTCACCTCCGCTCAGTCATCACATAACATGATCTGCATTGACACTGTCGATAAGTTGTGGGTAGAAAGAAAAAGTTGAACTTCACCAAGACAAAACACAGAAATCTCAATGCATCTGTGATGTCTTGGAGCTGTGCTAGAAATAGTAGTTCTACAATTTAGAGTTTTAGACTCTAAACTCACCAATCTTGTTAAAATCCTAACAGTTTTGGCCGTGTTTAAAAAGTGAGTATTTGGTCCCACATCGGTGAGGTGCTGAAATTGGGTGTGGATGTTTGAGTCAGTAACACCAACTTTTGTGCTTAATGTTTTTCACTAGCAATGTCTCAACATATGCATTGTCTCTCAGACAAGCCAATAAATTTTGGTTTGTTAGCAAAATCGACCTGAAAATAGACCACCTGACTAGCCAATCAGAGCAATTAACATGAAATACAAATAAACAACAATGATGTAATGAAGGGGGTACGTATTTGATAACTCGATGTAACAATAACATATTTAATAATGGTTCACTTTCTCATATAGAAATACTGATTTTGAGTACCTTTTAATGGCAGCCTACAACTCACATTTATAAGAATTTTAGTAGAGTCAATATGACAAAGAATAGTTGCTAAGCATTTTTGTTTCATTTTTCAGATCTGTTGTTGTTGCTCACCCTGACGGCTGTTTCTTGTCACCATCATGATGAAATGGGTATTGATATTGCATTTTTGGAGATAAATATCAGAGAATATCACGGAAAAGGAAATATATCAGTTCTAGCTCAGAACACTGATTGTTACCAAGTAAGAACTCAAGCATGTCTGATTGCCTATTATCATATTTCAATTATATTCCCTTTGGTATGCTTCACCTTGTTTGTGCTCTTGGACTTGTTTAGCTTCGTTTTGTCATTTGATTAATTTGTATATTTTTCTTCATGCATATTTGAAAGGATATAACCGTATGTGTACAGCGGATTTTGGTTATGCATATTTTTATGATAATATGCCTAGCCAAAATTAAAGTAGCAATATGTTTTATTAATTATAAATCACAATAAATTAATATTTAATATTAGGTATATACTAAAATATTTTGAATGAAAGATTTTCTTTTTGGTGGCACGGACCTGTGTTATTTGTATTTGGCCATATGGAAATATTTGTAATCTTATCACTACTGCAAATATACTGACAATCGTTATTTAACAAGCATCAAATTCACTTCATCAGTCAATTTAGTTCAGTTGTTTGGTAAATAGTACAAGTTTTAGGTGAATTTTCTTATCTGTTGACTTAGATTTTGTATCAAATATTTATATAATAGTGAATGTCCGGCGTTGCACGTGTAATAAAAAACAGCTTATAAACAGTGGCAGGTAATGTAGTTGCCATGTATTTATTTTTTTCCTCAAAGATTTTCAGTAACTTAAGCTAGTAACTTAAGGTAGTCTAAAAGCTTTACTATAATAAGAGCCGTGCTTATAATCGTGCTCATAATCATTACAATACGCGTCATAACCCCTCACATAATCATGATCTTGAAGCGTGCAAATAGTAACCAATGGTATTTTCGCAAGCGCTCTAAGCGTGCATATTTTAACCACTAGTAGATAATTATTCGCTAGTAGGCCAGTTGGGCCCAAAGTGTATTGGATAGCACGCCTGTCTTCAAAACTGGAAGTACTGAGTTTAATTTCAGTGCGAAGCGGATTTTTCATTCCTATAATTTTGTCGCTATAACCGGTCACATGACAGACATCAGACAAACACTGAGATTTACATATAATTATATATATATATGTGTATATATATAGACTCATAGCCTTACTCTTCCCTGCTGCGAAATATCCATGAAGTTTATTACAATATGTCTATGTCTCTGTTTATCATGTCGAGTAAATAAATGCCAAAAGCACTCAAAAACGATTTATATTACTCCAACTTGGAAGACTATTATTATTATGGTCTTCTGCCTTAAATAATTTTGAGAGTCAGTGCTTTGTCTGTAAAAGTATCCAGTTAGTTTTTTTGATTATAATCAAAAAGCCAAAAATGCATTATACAATATTGACTATATTTAATACAAAATATCTGTATTTAGCTGTAAGCTTGATATTATGTTTTTACATTATATATTGCTGTCTTTTTATAGTGTTCGTACGTTGAGATCGGAACTCTCCCAGCTACTAATGGTGATGCCATAAATGTGACACTGTACGCCAATCACACAACGGTAATCAAGTTGGTGGAGATTGAGAAGAATGAAAACAAGAGTAGCTCTGTACCTCTCTGTACTCTGTAAGATATTTCTAGTACATGTAATGGTGGATTTAGATTCTTCCCTGGTTGTGTAAGAGAGAAAGAATGATAAGAACATTGAATTTTCTGATTTTTCGCAGTTGACGAACGTTTTGAGCTAAGTGTTTACTAACAGTCTTTTCGTGGTTCTATAGCTTTAAATTATCCACATTGGAGTACTGATTGTAGGTAATGTTACCTCCTTTACGAATAACTAAAGTTGTCCACATTTGAGTACTGATTGTAGGTATTGTTACCTCCTTTACGAATAACTAAAGTTGTCCACATTTGAGTACTGATTGTAGGTAATGTTACCTCCTTTACGAATAACTAAAGTTGTCCACATTTGAGTACTGATTGTAGGTATTGTTACCTCCTTTACGAATAACTAAAGTTGTCCACATTTGAGTACTGATTGTAGGTAATGTTACCTCCTTTACGAATAACTAAAGTTGTCCACATTTGAGTACTGATTGTAGGTAATGTTACCTCCTTTACGAATAACTAAAGTTGTCCACATTTGAGTACTGATTGTAGGTAATGTTACCTCCTTTACGAATAACTAAAGTTGTCCACATTTGAGTACTGATTGAAGGTATTGTTACCTCCTTTACGAATAACTAAAGTTGTCCACATTTGAGTACTGATTGTAGGTAATGTTACCTCCTTTACGAATAACTAAAGTTGTCCACATTTGAGTACTGATTGAAGGTATTGTTACCTCCTTTACGAATAACTAAAGTTGTCCACATTTGAGTACTGATTGTAGGTATTGTTACCTCCTTTACGAATAACTAAAGTTGTCCACATTTGAGTACTGATTGTAGGTAATGTTACCTCCTTTACGAATAACTAAAGTTGTCCACATTTGAGTACTGATTGTAGGTAATGTTACCTCCTTTACGAATAACTAAAGTTGTCCACATTTGAGTACTGATTGTAGGTAATGTTACCTCCTTTACGAATAACTAAAGTTGTCCACATTTGAGTACTGATTGTAGGTAATGTTACCTCCTTTACGAATAACTAAAGTTGTCCACATTTGAGTACTGATTGTAGGTATTGTTACCTCCTTTACGAATAACTAAAGTTGTCCACATTTGAGTACTGATTGTAGGTAATGTTACCTCCTTTACGAATAAATAAAGTTGTCCACATTTGAGTACTGATTGTAGGTAATGTTACCTCCTTTACGAATAAATAAAGTTGTCCACATTTGAGTACTGATTGAAGGTAATGTTACCTCCTTTACGAATAACTAAAGTTGTCCACATTTGAGTACTGATTGTAGGTAATATTACCTCCTTTACGAATAACTAAAGTTGTCCACATTTGAGTACTGATTGTAGGTAATGTTACCTCCTTTACGAATAACTAAAGTTGTCCACATTTGAGTACTGATTGTAGGTATTGTTACCTCCTTTACGAATAACTAAAGTTGTCCACATTTGAGTACTGATTGTAGGTAATGTTACCTCCTTTACGAATAACTAAAGTTGTCCACATTTGAGTACTGATTGTAGGTATTGTTACCTCCTTTACGAATAACTAAAGTTGTCCACATTTGAGTACTGATTGTAGGTAATGTTACCTCCTTTACGAATAACTAAAGTTGTCCACATTTGAGTACTGATTGTAGGTATTGTTACCTCCTTTACGAATAAATAAAGTTGTCCACATTTGAGTACTGATTGTAGGTAATGTTACCTCCTTTACGAATAACTAAAGTTGTCCACATTTGAGTACTGATTGTAGGTAATGTTACCTCCTTTACGAATAACTAAAGTTGTTTTAGTCAGAGGATATCACGTTTCTTTCTTTAAATAATATTTTTTGACCATTTTGAATCAGCAATGAAGATGCATGACTCTGTATTGACATGGTATGTAGATCATCTTGTCACATAAGGTCATTAGGTTCATCTAGCCATCCCTTGCAGACAGAGCATTCTTGTACAAGAGCATGCCTTCTACAAGCTCATAGTCAGGTCTCCTGATGATACCATTCACAATGTCTCGTGTCAGATTATTCCCTACGTTTCATCAGAAGATGCATATTTACGTGAGTTTACCTCATTGAATCAGCGCAAGGTTTTTTCTGTGTCTATGACAAGATAGATGTCAACCGTTATAGCAGACGAAGCGATCGCAGTAGACATTGTTTTCAGCAAATGTGTTGGCAAGGTTTGCATGTACATATAGTAGGCTTTTGTATTATGCTATGATTGGTTTCGTGGCTATAACTACGGTAACACTCCGGGTTCTATCTAGTCATTATTGTCTGTATTTTTGTGCAGATTTGCTACACAATTGTTTGGTTTGTTGTTCTAAAGCCTTACTACCAATCTACTTCAATTTATGTTAAAGTTTTTCAATCTTTCTCTTCAGGGAGGTTAAAAAGTATAACTATATGTATAAATCTCAAAGTTCGGGTGTACTTCAGTTTGTCCAGCTATAGCTATTATAATATTGGAATAAAGAATCCGTAGAGCAGAAGAGTTGATGTTCGAACCTCCTATTCGCCAGACAAATACCTTACCTATTAAACTATGCGAGATTGATGGATTCATTGGGCGATATATGTCACCATGTGGGTGAAAATACGCTACCACTCTCCGTTACAGTGCAATGTAATTTTATGCTTGCTCTCACGGCTCTTATTAGTAAGCTTACTCAAATTAGCCATTAGCAATGTGCCATCTTAATAGCAAGTGGCAGGCAACTACATTACCTCTCACTGTTTATAAGCTGATTTTTAATACCCGTGCAACGCCAGGCATTTTGCAAGTCTAGCATATATATAGGCCACCTTTTTGATATGGACATTTTTTTCTGTTATTTATTTCCTTTATTCTTTTTTATCAATTCTTTTTTTACAGCAATTCTGTTCCTGTTTGTTACCCTCACCGGTCTAGCTTTAGTCTGGACTGTCGTGTGGATCCTCTTTAAAAAGCTCTACAGGTATGTTACTAGCTCTACTGTATGTCAACAGTTTGACCATGTGATCTAATGTATGATGCATTAGCAGGTGTTCTTCTTTCTCAAAATTCTATAGTGTTTGGAAGTGCCAAAAAAGGTTTATGAACATGACACACTGTAGTGTAATTTACAAGGCGATATATTTAGTGATATATTCCAGTTTCCCAAACAATATTTTTAAAGCATTAAAGATAAATAGAGGAAGTCATGTCAATGCTATATATTGATATTATTGAAACAATTTATTTAAATTAACTTTATTTAATATTTATAGTAATGAAATAATTTATGTAACTCTACACTGATTTGTTTTGTTTATTGACTATGTTATCCGGATATGCAAAATTCACTACATATACTTTGAACATTAGATTGACAATAATGTTTTTTGTGTAAATTTTTTTAGATAAAATTGTTAAGATGTGATAATTGAAATTTTGCTATTCTGTGTTGTTGGAATGTCACGTTTTTGCAAAGTGCTGAAGGTGGCTAGGGAATACCGTGTATACGTGAATAAGCTGTCCTGCTCTGTTTGCATGGTTTGGAATTTTCATGGTTTCACGCAAATCTTTTAAGATACAATTCAATCTCAGTTTTTGATTATCTCTTATATTTTTGGCTTCTGATGCCAAACAAAAATCAAACCTTAAATTAACTTAGAGAAATTCGAACAAATTAAGGAAACTTGATTGCTTCCTCCAAGCCTCCTGGAATTAAGCTAAGAAAACCTGATGGTTGCTGACTGACGCTCTCTTTTGTTATCTGTGGTGTTCTACTGTTTTCTGCAGGCGTATTTGTTATGATTTACGAAATACTGACTGTGTTTTGTTTTCTGCATTTTATATCAGTGTACTATTTTTTTCGCATTTTATTAGAATAAAATGCACAAGCTATTTCTATACTTTTTGTTTTATACAAAAATCACTTTTTCGTTGTACACAAGTAAACAAGTCACGGGTCCGAACTGCTAGAAATACGTTCTCCAGCTCGGCCTTATCTTTGAATAGAATTAGTTATGAGAGACTCTGTACATTAGATACTACCTGCTCTCTTAATGAACCGCTATCGATAAAAAATTAAGTGCTTGAAACATTATTTTTAGTCTTGGAACAAATCGGATTTATTTACATTGTTTGTAGTTTTGGAATCGAGGCAATTCATTTTTGGAAAATTTCACTGGGATGGTTAAGGTCAAAAGCTGAGCTTAGACTATACCAAGTTTTATTAAATTCACACCTTAAGGTAGTTGTCGTTCTTATTATCATTAAATTGCTGAAATTTGTTTGGTGTACAGGTATAGGAGGTGGCAGTTTGCTAATTTCTCAAACAACGAACAGCTGGTCCAATCAGTAAGTTGCTTTAGTCATCTTTCTAGCCAATAGAAGACATACTAGTGTCTGTTCATTCACTACGACCTCTAATCAGGCTATAAAGTTACCCCTAACTAGCAGACGACCTTTTATTCCGTAGCTGATGTTGTTTTCATGGGAATTAGACTAAAAATAGACTGGTATTGACCTTTTTTTATTGTGACTGACCTTACAGATCTCTGAGAATCCTGTCATCATGATAATCATAATATTTGTGGGATCAAGGGTTAGTTATTTCATTAATATAGTGGGTAGTGGTTGTGACTCACTTTTCATTGTCACCTCATCCTTGAAAGTAGTATCATAATGTATACCTGAATGGTACAAGTAGTATCATGGTGTATACCTGAATGATACAAGTAGTATCATGGTGTATACCTGAATGATACAAGCAGTATCATGGTGTATACCTGAATAGTACAAGTAGTATCATGGTGTATACCTGAATGGTACAAGTAGTATCATGGTGTATACCTGAATAGTACAAGTAGTATCATGGTGTATACCTGAATGGTACAAGTAGTATCATGGTGTACACCTGAATGATACAAGTAGTATCATGGTGTATACCTGAATGATACAAGTAGTATCATGGTGTATACCTGAATAGTACAAGTAGTATCATGGTGTATACCTGAATGGTACAAGTAGTATCATTGTGTATACCTGAATGGTACAAATAGCATCATGGTGTATACCTGAATGGTACAAGTAGTATCATTGTGTATACCTGAATGGTACAAATAGCATCATGGTGTATCCCTGAATGGTACAAGTAGTATCATGGTGTATACCTGAATGGTACAAATAGCATCATGGTGTATACCTGAATGGTACAAGTATTATCATGATGTATCCCTGAATGGTACAAGTAGTATCATGGTGTATCCCTGAATGATACAAGTAGTATCATGGTGTATACCTGAATGATACAAGTAGTATCATGGTGTATACCTGAATGGTACAAGTAGTATCATGGTGTATACCTGAATAGTACAAGTAGTATCATGGTGTATACCTGAATGGTACAAGTAGTATCATGGTGTATACCTGAATGATACAAGTAGTATCATGGTGTATACCTGAATGATACAAGTAGTATCATGGTGTATCCCTGAATGGTACAAGTAGTATCATGGTGTATACCTGAATGGTACAAGTAGTATCATGGTGTACACCTGAATGATACAAGTAGTATCATGGTGTATACCTGAATGATACAAGTAGTATCATGGTGTATACCTGAATAGTACAAGTAGTATCATGGTGTATCCCTGAATGGTACAAGGAGTATCATGGTGTATACTTGAATGGTACAAGTAGTATCATGGTGTATCCCTGAATGGTACAAGTAGTATCATGGTGTATACCTGAATGGTACAAATAGTATAATAATGGTGTATACCTGAATGATACAAGTAGTATCATGGTGTATACCTGAATGGTACAAGTAGTATCATGGTGTATCCCTGAATGGTACAAGGAGTATCATGGTGTATACTTGAATGGTACAAGTAGTATGGTGTATCCCTGAATAGTTTAAGTAGTATCATGGTGTATACCTGAATGGTACAAAATCAGATCATTTTGTGTTGTGGCCATAGTTGTATTTTCACAGTTATAGAGCCGTGTCTTTCATCTTGTAGGATTTGGGATCTACCAACACCACTCCATCCGAGGGTGAACTGCAGATACGTAAACCAACTCGTCTTGCTTCTTTGGATACATTCCGAGGGTAAGTTGTATGCATTGCTGTTTTCTATCAGCATAAGGGTTTTTAAGCTGAGTTGCTTGCTATCCTATTGGTTTATCTGTTGGATTTCTTGTAATCTTATTAGTTATCTGTTGAATTTTTTGCTATCCTATTGGTTATCTGATGGGTTTCTTGCTATCTTATTGGTTTTCTGTTGGATTTCTTGCTATCCTATTGGTTATTTGTTGGATGTTGAGACACGAGGCAGCAGCAGTTCCTCTAAACTTGAAGAGATCTGCAGATGATTAGAGAATATTCAGATGATAGTAATTTAAACACATCAGGTATTTGATGCATGGAGAGGTCTGAGTTTGTAACAGTTTACTTAGCAAATCTAACGGATATGTCTATGGCATATCTCCTCTGTTGTATTTATTGTTCAAGGGTTTGTTTACTTAAAGGTTGACTTGCAACAAAATTCACATTAAAGTTATTTGATATGAAAAGATTCACCATGTCTTACTCTGTTGTGTTGTAGGTGCAAAATCTGTGGAAAGGTGATTACAAGCTCTTAAAAGCTCAAAAACGAACAGTTAATCGCAGCCACAAAGACCGCCGTAGTTTGGATTCACTTTCCAAAACGGCTCCAATGTGATCTCCAATGTGATGAAGTTGTGAGAGATGGTTTCGGTTTACACTTTCATGCAACCTTATTCGTCGAAATATTTTCACAAATATACTTCACGCATTCAATAAAACTATGTCTATTGTTCTTACGCGTCTATTTCATCGTCATCGTAATGCTGTCACTTTTAGCAGTGATATTTTATAACTTACCGTAAAAATTCGTTTATTTTTTAGCTTTAGCTTGAAAGAGTACATATCATTGTCTGATAATCATGACGAGCCTGTTGGTCATTTGTGATAATCGAAAAGTGCTGCAGAAATTATTTGCAAAGTATTGGGTCACATGATTAGATTACGACTTGCCGATTAGACCAAACCGAAACAAAACTGTAAAGTCGTGAGCATCTATATTTGATACGGGGTCTTCGGTAAAACCCGAAGTGTTTGTCATAAACTAGCGCTACAATAAGTTTTATATTGAGATTTTTATTGGCCTTTCAATTCACTTGAGAACATCACGTGACAAGACAATAACCACATTTCATGGCTACATCATTGAAATAAAGAGATTCCAATCTACGGCGGCTTTTCTTTTTTGAGCTTTTAAGAGCTTGTAATCACATTTCCACATATTTGGCACCTACAACACAGCAGATTAAGACATGGTGAATCTTTTGATACCAAATAACTGTAATGTGAATTTTATTGCAAGTCAACCTTTAATGGTGAGGCTGTAAATGACAAAAACTACATCCTCACATTTTCATAGACGAACGGCCCGAAAATAACCATGCAACTGTTATAAGTGAACATGCACCATTTCATACTTGGTCGGTTGTCTTACGATGGTTGGAGTTGTCTTATGTTGTCTTTTAGGCTCAGCCTGACCATCATGATATTTGTCAACTATGGAGGTGGAAAATACTGGTTTTTTGCTCACTCTTCATGGAATGGTTTGACTGTCGCTGACCTTGTCTTTCCTTGGTAAGTGCAATTAGAAACAAATTCTTCTCTGATATAGCTGCAAAAAGGTGAGGATGTTGTGCATTTGCTATTTGTTATTGGTCCACAGTAATTTATGGAAGATGCAGAATATTTCTAGCGTGTTTTGTAGGTTTGTTTTCATAATGGGCACAGCTTTGGCTTTTGTCTTCAGCTCTCATCATCGAAAGGGCAAGAGCAAGTGGCGCTTGTTCGTGCAAATAATCGTTCGATCTATAAAGTTATTTGTTCTAGGGCTAATGGTGAACTCTACGAGTGGAAGAGGTAAGGTCTATTTGATTGTTCTACTTGTTGCTTAAGCCTGGTTCCCATATCGATTGCAAGACACCGGCGGTAACTTGCGCAGCAAAATGCTTGCGACGCTAGGTCCGCCGGCAACTGTTCACATATAAAGCTACATTGCTAAACATTATCGCGAATTCAAATAAAACGTTCGCTCGCTATATCGTTTCTAAAATGGTGACCTTCGCCTGTACAGTTCATTTTGGGAAGGTTTTTCCTACGGCCTTATGCGAAATTTTAATTGTGCTAAACTATTGCATTGCCGCCGGCAACTACCAGCGGTACCCGGCGTGTAGGTTCCCATTTCACCGCTAATAGCCTGCAGTGCTGTCGCCCGTGCTTAGCGATGTATATGGGAACCAGGCTTTAGACCGCTTGTGTTTGTGTTGGTTGTCTAATGTTGTTGACTATGTGTGCCCCTTCTTATAAAATATCACTTGAAACTGTCACATAGCGTTTGTTTTGTGTAGCAGGTCAGCCATAGGAACATCAGTAGTTGTTCAATATTCAATAATATTAATACATATTATGACTATATATATTAATATATTTAATGTATACCGTAATATATATTGGTCATATAGAGAAAAATATGGTTAAGTTACTCAAGTTATTAGAAAAAGTTCTCATCGTAAAATGTGCTTTATAAGTCTCTCTTGTATTTATTAAAGCATTTTCACCACCTAATTAATGTAAAAGTTGGTTGGTTAAGCAATAAAAAGTTCTTAAATTTATTTAAAAATAAATTAATGCATTTTACCAATTTTAGAAAATGTCTTGCTTTCAAAAATCGCTTTCATTTGGTGGCTTTTTCCTCGAATTACCCACCTTTTGATCAATGGCTTTTCAAATGTTGTTTTGCTCACAATGGTACGTGGAACTTGTTTTGCAAATGAAATAATTGTTCTTGCTCGCTTAATAGCATCAAAATTTTAGAGGTTTCAAGCTACAAGTATTACAAACTAAGCCTGCTCCTATTATAATTAGGCATCCATAACTTACTATGCGTAGTATAAAAATGTTGCCTGAGGGATTACATGGCTGGCCTTGTAATGTTATAGTTTAAAGATATTTATTACTGAATCATATAATTTTATTTAAGTTGGTTGATGAATGTAACACGGTTAGACTGTCATGCAGTGATGTTCATTTCAATCTGGTCAAAACAGTTAACTATGGTAGTATGATTATCAATTACATGTACCATTATTATTAGTAGTATGATTACCAATTGTGCCATAACACTAGAGTTGTCTTCTCTCATAGGGCACCCGATTAAGTTAAGTGAGTTGAGAATTCCAGGAGTGCTGCAGAGATTCTCTCTCACTTACCTGATTGTCGCCCTCACAGAGCTCATTTGCTCTAGTGGCTACACCAGGCAGGTGCTGAATGAGGTATGTTAACCATCTATTGGTCTATCGGTGCATGAGCACTCCTCGCATTGCCGAGATTGCTTAGTACTAATTTCTATCAATTTTCTTTGTTTTTTCTTGTAAGTTATACACAGGTTGTCAGATCGGTTGATAAGATTTTATAGTGTTATTGCACCATTATCAAAAGACCGTTTAATTTAAAGTGGCTTCCTAATCAGGAACATTAAAATTTGGTTCTTTTTCAAAATTATCAAAAGTCACTCGGTATTGATATTTGTAAGCAATATCCTTTTATTTACATCTGCCAAATTTGCGTAAACTGGAGTTGAAGTTATCTTCTCATGTTAAAAGAAAGTTTGTGTTCTGTGGGCAAACAACTCTCAGTCTTCAAGCTTTTTCTATTAAGGTAAACTGTTCCAGTATTTGGTAAAATAAATAACAGAAGTGATTAGTGTAGCAAATAATTTTTTTGGTAAAAATAGCAAGTATCATTAGAAATAAGAGCTATAGAAATGGTAAACGAACATTGAACATAAAAGTTCATGAACATTTCTTCAAGCGATATTGTTGAAAACGCAGCTATGTAGGTACAGGCATTGACAATAGAACTATTATGACTTTTTCTCTCAACATGTTTAGCCAAAGATAGAATCAGTATTTTTCTAAAATTAGGTAGGTAGATTGAAGCATTTTATTTGAAATAATCTTGTTATCTATCACGGATAAATTTACATAGTTCTCTCATTGTTGAATTTTATAAACAGGATGTTTATTCCGAAAATCTGTAGAATATTAATTACATTTTTTATGTTTTTCAATATTTGTGCATTGTCCTGTATTTTTTTTCAGTCAGTTACTTAAAATAACAGTAATAATTTTAGGAGCCACGCTGGTACCACAGGCTACGAGATGTCATTCACTTTTGGCCGAGTTGGCTGGTTGCCATGACTTGTTTGGTCCTTCAGATTGTTATCACATTTGCAGTGCCATATGACATGGATGGCTGCCCTACGTATGTATATACGTACTTCTGTCATTTCTCACAGCTATTTATATGCTACCAAGTTGCAAGCATAAAACAGGTTCGTATCTGATGGTCTCGTTGAGGTCTCTGGTAACCTGATAATGCCGGAGTCTTCATTATTTCTAATAAGCCTTTTTCCCCAGCAATCATGGGAGATTGGCAACTTCTACTATGGATCTGCAATGGCTAGCAAATCATTCGCCAATCTATTGAATGCTTCAACAATACAATGGTCTATATTCACTTCGCCAAAGATATTGAACCATCAATTATTGATCACTGTTTATTATGAATACGGCACTTGTGTACACACGCCCTGGTCACGTGATGTCCTGAGGCTACATTAAATATTCAAGTTTATTTGTGTTTGGATATTCTCTGGTAGGTATGATATAATCTAGCAGTTTTAATTACACCAGATGAATACATGTATTCGTGGCTTCTGTGAATACATGTATTTTACTCAGTCTCTGCAGAGCCGAAGATAAGGCTGCCAGAACGCTGTTACTTTTGCAGACTGAAATGTCAGGTATTCTTGCGTTCACATCTTTGAATTGTAGTATTAACATAGCATTTACTATTCAAATAATTTTGTGATAAAATAAACTTGCTCATTTGATTCTGGTGGCTAGCTGAAGCGAGACATACTTTTCAGAATTTTCAGTTGACCTTTTGAGTGCTAACATCTGACTAGCCAAACTTGATCATACTCCCTGCAGAAATGTTTGACAGCCACAGTTTTCTTTACTATAACAAGACTCGTGTTCGTTCTTCTGTCCGAAGTCAGTCTTAGAGGTAAAAAAAAGATTGCTGTCGATGGGATTCGAACTCGCGTTATTCAGCTTGGTAGACCAACACTGTACCACCTGCACGGATCCAATTGTAGTATTTAACAATATTTGTACATATAGTTATTACCCTTAACAATCTCTCATGGCACACCAAACTGTCAAGGTACTAGTAATCACCGGTACTAGTAAGTTTTAACAGTAGATATTTAAATTAGGTAATGTTAGATACTGAAATTATTCTTCTTGCCATTATCAGAGCAAATGCCGTGTATGTACACTCATAAGTAAGGCCTACAGCGGCACTCTGCACCTACTAATGAAATATTATGGTGTATGTACACTCATAAGTAAGGCCTACAGCGGCACCCCGTACCTACTAGTGAAATATTATTCCTGGAAACAGACGTATCTATGTTGCTCTCTTACTATGATGATTTTGCTGCAGAGGATACATTGGTCCAGGAGGAATTTCAAAAGAGGGTGAGTACTTCAACTGCACCGGCGGCATAGCCAAGTATATAGACACTGCTGTTTTTGGAAAAAGACATATTTATCAGCATGGGACTTGCAAGGTATGTCACGCTTATTGTTGTTTGTTAGTTGAAATATAACAAGAATATGAAACTATATAAAATATACAGTTTGTTAAATTTTTGTAACAGAGTGTATTTATTATTTTGTTAGCTTCTAGCAGCTGTACAAAAATCCACAGTCATCCACAAAAATGAAAGAGTTAGTCATATTAGTCACTCGAATGTTTTTATTATGAGGTTTCTCCATCGTATTGATTTCTCTCTCTTCTACTTCAACAGCTGCTATTCTTAGTTTAGCAAACTTATCGTTATTATTACTATTATACATTTAGTATTTCATATCATCCGCTACCATGAGCTCTGTTTTATTTGACTGACTTTTATCAATTTGTTTTATAGAATTTATATCAGTGTCATAGCATGGAGCCTGAGGGGTTGCTTGGAACCCTCAACTCTATATTCCTTTGCTTCCTTGGAGTCCAGGTAATATATGTCATTATATTGTCTTTTGACTATGAATATATTGTATTTTTATTATAAATATTTTGTTTTTTAACTATAAATATGTGTATTTAGTGTTTAAAAATGGGAATATGCAGACTTGGAAGATTGATGTCGAGTGATGGCTATAGCTATACAAAAACTGAGTGTCTTCAATACAGTTAGACATTTCAATATTTAAGATATTAAAATTTTAAAAATAAGTTCATTTTTGACATTACTCTTACTTTGACATATTTTGAAATGTATCTACTTGTAAAATTTGCTGAACGTAAGCAAAGCCAAATGGTTAAAACCCAGAACAGTTTTATAAAGTTTTAGCCATAAATACTGATGCTCTCTGTCTTATGTTTGCTACTAATAAGTTTATTATTCCTTAGTGTTGGCTAACCGGGAGTTGTCTTATCTTTATTCATTTGTAAGGTTTCTGCTTCCCATGCCCAGATCCTGCCAGCATTGATGTTATGCTTATGTTATACGACATTAATAAATTGTTTCAGGAACGTTTACATTATAGGGATTTTACGTTATACGAACAGTAAAATACATGTAAATTGTCTAATCCGTTCCAATATCTTTCCAAACTCACCCCTTTGGGCAAACAAAAAAGCTAAACTTGACATAACTTATTTAATTTGTGGGATGTACCATAACTGCAGCATTATTAATTTGCATAGACAACTTATCTCCTTTTTATGATCAATCTCACTGGTTTTTATAGACTACGATTGCGGTGATTCTACAATAAGTTGATGGAGAGCGCACATCTTTGACGCTCATTCACAACGATTTGCTTATTTATCTAAACAGCGATGCGTACTCTTCAAAGCAAAACTAGCTACAATTATTTTATACGTTCACAAGAAAGCAATACAACATAATATTTTACAAAAAGCGATACTACCTGTTCGTCATCTATCCGTATTCAGGGGTCAAGGTTAGGATAAAAGAGAACTTTCAACGATACTCCAACTTATGACATTCAGATTGGTGGTCCGGCGCTGTAACAACTGCACCAATCGATTGCCTTTGTATCTATGAACAATGTGCAACGACCTTATTCTGTCTTGTCGACAAATCTGACGATCTATCACAACGAACTAGACTGTTGCAAAAGTTGTATACGTATATAATACTAGCTGTGCTATCCGACGTTGCCAGGGTAATAAAAATCAGCTTATAAACAATGAGAAGTAATGAGAGTTGCCTGCCACTTGCTATTAGCCTGGCACATTGCCAATGGAAATTTTGAGTATGTTTACTAATGAGAGCTATTCATCTCAGTGGCATTTTGCAATCACCCTACGTAATACGCAAAGTTGTTGGGTATTTGCTCCCTTGTAGCGGCATATATCGGCTAGTGAACAAATTAATCTCTGTGGCCTAATTGGTACCGCATCGGACTAGCGAACGGGAGGGTCCGAGATCAGATCTTCTCCGGTATGGATTCTTTATTCCAAGATTTAAACAGCTATAGCCGGAATGCAGACAGACACACATACTATGAAAAAGATATATATAGATAGAGGTGTGGTTGTAGGTATAGCGCTATACAAACGGTGGTTTTTCTTTCGCAATTGCGGCGAGATAGATTAACATTCAAATCGAATTTGAGAGCTCGTCTGACTTGGCGGTTTACGTAATGTGGAATTTTTACATAGAAGGAAGCAAAAATTTCACATAAATTTTTTACGTTAACTGGAATTCACATTATAGGAGATATACGTTATAGGACCGTCTACTGTATACCGAGTTGTATGCTCGTGCAATATATTGAGTAGTATGTTATGTATATGGGGTTTGTGTGCTCATGTTATATATTAAGTTGTACATATATATCTATGCTATATATTTGGGTTGTATGCTCATGTTATATATTGTGTTGTAAGCTCGTGTTATATATTGGGTCATATTGTATAATTGTTCATGTTATATATTTCATTGCCAGGCTGGGAGGATACTGGTGGCTTACGAATGTCCAAAGGCACGTGTCACACGTTGGCTCATCTGGTCTTTTCTTCTGGTAATACAGCTATTTGTTTTCCTTGTTATCATTTATGGTTTGAAATTTAATGACAGTAAATGTGTCCTTTGACTAATTTATCTTCATTGTATAGCATTGATAGAGGTTTGCTACACATTTGCTGCAATGTTTAATATCCACATAAATAGTTTTTTTACTTCACTTCTTGTTCAGAACCCAAAAGCAATGATAAATACTTTAAGGAATTACTTATAATATTAAAGCAAATGTGTTATATAATATATACAATGAATGATATAAAATGTTTAAATTATATATAAAACCAGAAAATTAAAATAACAATAAAGAAGTTTTTATTATTACTCTACTTCAGAGGCACATGAACGAAAATTATAGGTTCAGTGATGCCTCGTTTCGACGTTACAGTGAGTAATAGAAATGGGCAGTGTAACCGACTCGAGCTTACACTAACTATAGCATAAATTTAATTTATATATATTTACATTTTTTTATATTTTTGTGCTTTTGCTTACTAAACTGTAATGTGTTATGAGATTCACTGATGTCGTCTTCTAGAAATTACTTTGTATGTAGAAATAAATCATTGCTCAGTTTATTTTGTATTTTAAAAAATTCATATGTTGAGATGATTGTCAGCTAATGTTTGACTGTCCTTGACAATTTTTACGCGCAGTTATGTATTTTGAGGTAGCTTTAGGAACCTTCCCACAATGTTCGTCAACTGCATGGAAGATTTAATTGTCTGTTATTCAATGAACAGTTGATATAAAGATGTACAAAGGTGCAGTTTTTATTCTTGGTCAACCATTCAGAAATGGCTATAATAGTTATTCACCTGCACTCCATTATGGTTTACCTCGATTTTGAGTTTGTGCTCTCCTATTAACTCAATCTGAAGTCAAATTTAGTTAGTAAGTTTGCAATGTGCAACCAGCGTTCACATTCCATTTTAGACCAGTTCGCAAAAGTATAACATATTTTCTTAGTGTTCATATATTCTCATGTGAAAATATGTAGTATTCTAACTTCAGTTATTTTGGCAGGGAGGGATTGGTGCTTTGCTGTGCGGTGCATCTCAAAATGAAGGATGGATTCCTGTGAACAAGAATCTCTGGTACACATTATTATTATTGACTGATTGTAGTTGATAGATTCTTATGCATATATCTGTTTACATCTCAATATCACCTACATACATAACAATATATATTTATATATATGCATATATATATGTATACATATATATATTATAATATATATATTATACATTATATATATTATGATATATATTATAATATATATATATTATAATAAATATATATATTATAATAAATATATATATTATAATAAATATATATATTATAATATATATATATATTATAATAAATATACATATTATAATAAATATATATAATAATAGATATAATATATTATATATATTATAATATATATTATTATATAATTACATATAATTATGTTATATTAAATAACATAATTCTGTGCTTTCATAGAGTTAGTATTAAGAGATTGGATGTTCTTGGAGAGTAAGGCGTGAACAATGAATGTTTAGCTAAGAAATGTTTGAAGAGAACTAACCAAAGAATTGACAATTAAGAAAGCAGGCATATTAAGAATGTGATTACGCCACAGGGATCAGATTTTTCAAAGTGAGGCATTTGAAAGGCTTTAGTCAAAGTCTTCATTGACAAGAAAGGTAAAGTTTATATACATAATTTGTTATTACAAAGGCAGCGATTCAATTGCGCTGATGTTTTAGGTCCGCTTCCTATGTCATCATCATGGCTTCCATGGCTTTCCTTCTTCTTTCCTTTCTTTACGTCATCATAGATGTCAAGGAACTGTGGAGTGGTGCTCCATTGAAATACCCTGGTAGGTAACCTTCGTCCTTATCACGCCTATTAAGTGATCTAGAGGCACCATTGGCTATGCTTAACCTAGTGCAGTGCATTATTCTCACTTGGTTAACATTTCCTATACATTAATAATGTGATTCATTCAGTAAGTCAGTGAAGTGAGCAAATCTGCAATGCTATCTGTACTCCCTAGTGTCATTCATAGGCGTATGACGTATTTGTACATTCCATGAATACAAACCCTTGCCGATGAAGGAAAGGTTACTTTGCTTCCTTTTTTGGACTTGTACTGATGATTTGCTATTGGCTTTATTTTTTAACACAAATTCTTTTCCCTCTTATTCCAGATAACGATTATAATCAATTCTCTATCGATTGTAACTCCATATCTCATTCACTCACTGAATAATGAATGCAGATATCATTACATGTGGTGATAACAATGTTCTACGTGTAGAGACCGTTATATATGTCAAATGTCTGATAAACTGTATATATATTATAGTTAACAGCTATACATGTAGGCGCTAGCAACTTTCTCTAGTCTGTTAGTCTGTAGTTTTGGTCGTTTGTAGTAATCATTTATAAGTATTAATACAGGACTAACTCTGTGTATCCATGATTGATGGCAAAATATGGTGTATGGTTTTTGTTGACCTCTAATGCTTGCTATGATAATGAAACTTTCTCTAATGTCTTTGTCAAGGAAATGTCTCCTGGTGTGGTAGAAATGTTAGAGAAATTATTTAAATTAATTAAAACTGACACTAGGAGGATCATATAAACTTATGATAATTATCAGTAAGTGCTGCCAATGACCAGATGTGCAATAATTATCAGTAAGTGTTGCCAATGACCAGATGTGCAATAACTATCAGCAAGTGCTGCCAATGACCAGATGTGCAATAATTATCAGTAAGTGCTGCCAATGATCAGATGTGCAATAATTATCAGTAAGTGTTGCCAATGACCAGATGTGCAATAACTATCAGTAAGTGCTGCCAATGACCAGATGTGCAATAAATATCAGTAAGTGCTGCCAATGACCAGATGTGCAATAATTATCAGTAAGTGCTGCCAATGACCAGATGTGCAATAATTATCAGTAAGTGCTGCCAATGACCAGATGTGCAATAAATATCAGTAAGTGCTGCCAATGACCAGATGTGCAATAATTATCAGTAAGTGCTGCCAATGACCAGATGTGCAACACCATCTGATGATTAGAGAATATTTGTGGAGTGATAATCATAACATTGAATGAGCTTTCAGAAATGTTTAATGCATAAATATAGTATCGTGTTAAATTACTGTTTATTAAGGTGCGGAGTTGAAATTTGTAGGGTTTCATCTCGCTGCACAGCTAGTTACCATGAGTGCCTTTCAAGGCTTTACACCAACCAATCTTGTATTTATAAAATGGTAATATTCCCAGGGCTGAATGTGGAACTACCATGGAATCTGTAAAAACTCGAAACTTGTGCTCAATCATTGTGTGTAATTATTAAAAATAATCCATATCAATGTGGAATGATGGAGGATGTGGAATGCTGAACTCTTTGGACATAGACATAAATTGATGAGTAAATCTTTTCGTAGCTTAAAATTACTACACTCGGGCTACCAGTGTGTATTGTTTAACAGAACGGCTAATTTGGTGTGATGGAATGTTTCTTCAACTGCACCCCTAACATAAAATGTTGGGTGAATCTATGTACTGTATATAGGGTCTACTCTTGAAATGAATCACTGTGTCAAACAGTAGAATTGGGTCAGTATTGAACCTGTGCCATTTAGAATTTTTATAGTAGAATTTAATATTTACTTTTTATTAGACCTGCATCTCTGTGCCAAACGTATGAATGAACTCCTTTATCTATGATTAAAATGAATATTTATGTCTATGATAGAAATTAACCTTTTTGCATAATAAAATGAATTTGTGTGTCTATGATAGAAAATACATTAGTTGTAGGAAATCATTTGTATATTATTATTATCATCAATAACTCTCTATTGCAGGAGTAATCTGTTTTATTGTAGCAGTCGATATCTATCAACGAATTTACTTTTTATGTTTATTTTAGGAATGAATTCCATATTTGTGTATGTTGGATCAGAGACACTCGAGGACCTTGTGCCTATATCCTTCTATGTGGTACATACTCACCTCGCGCAACTTTTTCTCAACCTTTGGAGCACTACATTTTGGGTGCTTGTGTCTGCTTATATGTACTACAAAAACCTTTTTGTATCAGTATAACTCTTATAGAATGCCACAGCTCATACACTTGGACAGATGACAATCTGTGTTCTATGGCCATACAATTTAAAATATTTATTCTATTTTCATAATTAATATTGAGATTGTATTTCATTAGTGTTATTATATTATTATTGTCTTTTCGAAGCTGATGGAAACCAGAAATAGCAGGCGAACAAAAATTGAGCTCATAGTTTTGTATTCCCAAATATACAAGCATATAACTAGCCTAGCGTGAGATTTCTCATCTGTATTGAGTACAAAAATAAACTATAACTATTTAAAAAAAATTATAAAAAAAACTCTTTTGAGACATAATTTTGCGCAAATGAAGATTATGCGAAATGATTAAAAGCGTGTACATTACCTACGCAAAGTTCTAAAACCCTTTTGATGAGCAAAATATTAGTCAGCACAGGTGTATTTAGTTCTGCGCGTGATTGAACAAATAACTAAAATTTGTTTTACCTGTTGCTGAATTTGCTAGTAGTTGATTCATAAGTCAATCATACAGCATATTAGGCACACTAAACATGACTTCCTGTCAGTGAGGCTATTTACAATAAGAATGCAAACAAGTATTCCCTTACACGGGTAACACTGATTCCCTTATCACTAGATACTTGACGTTTGTTGGGTCTGGTTTGTAAAGTTGAAACCCTCTGAGCAACAATAAAATAAAATTTCTTTAAATAATGGATTCTTACCGCATTAACTGCTGTCAAAAGTTTGAAACCCTAAATACTCATTGTCTTTTCAGCTAGAGGGTTCAGTAACTTGGTATAATCTGGTGGATACTGATGCACGTCATATCCAAACTTTGCAAGCATTGGCGCAGTTCTGTCTAAAGTTTGAAGGGCGTTTGAAGGTATAGCGCCAAACCATTTGGAGAGTGCTTCCAGGTTTACTGCTTTATTCACCTGATCAGTGGAAGGCTCCTTTCTGTGTAACAAAATAGATCTGTTGTACTCCTATCTACTGTAGATCTCTTGCCGCTAAATAATCAGCGATAGCTGAGTGTTACTTGAGAAAATGAAGATTATAAAAATTTCAAAAGTTCACAGCCGAACCCAACAGATTTATTGTTTGAAGAGTACTCCAGATCATACTTGAACATCCTTCAATTACAATTTCTATCTCTAAATTTGTGCATTTGTGAGAATGCACAACTTTTGTGTAAGAAAAGGAGGAGAATCTTAAAAGTTTTCAGTGCAAATAAAAGAGTTGATAGGTTAAACCTGTTGAGCGCTCAGAAATTATTAAGGTAGTTAAAACCTTGTAGCTCAAATAGTCATTACAATATTCCAGGACTGAAAGAGATCATATCACTATTAATAGCTGCACCCAAAGAATTATGAAGAATTGAAAACCTAATAAAAACACAATTTTCAATAATGTTAAGTTACAACGATTCATGTACAGCTTCCCGCAATGTACTCAATGCAAAAAAGTTATTGTCAAAATAATTTTTTCCAGATTGCAAATACTAAACAGGGAATATCCCTCAATAACCTGATGTAGGCATGATAATTTCAGTCAAATCAGAGTTGTTGAATTAACAATGATAGGAGTCACTAGGTAGCTTTCATACTGGACGCTATCTCAACTATATTATTTTGTTGATCTACATCAGGAACATAAATATTTACCAAATGAAAAATAACTTGGACACAAAAAGGAAATTTTTTAAAGAATTCTATCAATAATTAACTCTCTGCCAAATGCTGACAGCGAAGTGGTTCTACTACTGGAGAAAAAAAGGCTGCCACAGTAATAATTAAACAGATGTCGGAAAGTCATTACAAAAAAATATTTCCAGAAGTTGCTAATAACTTGTAAGATTTTTTCAACATATATAACGATTTTAGGTCGCTTACCCCCTGGCCACTTACCCCCTGGCCATATACCCCCGGTCATTTACCCCTTGGTCACATACCCCCTAGGCTATATTCCCCCAGGTCAAGTACCCCCCCCCATACCACATAATACAGTTTAACTTAAACCAGTTAATCTTTGGTTTAAACCACATGAACCACTTGCTAATTAGTAATGGTTTAATTAGTAGTTAATAATGAAAAATTAAAAGACACTTAAAAATAAATGCATTTATTCACAATCTATAAAGACTAATTCAGACCTGGAGGCCTTCATTTTGAACTTTTCTGTAGATTGCCTGTGATAGATGATAAAAGCATCCTTGTATTGTACCATCGGGAAATACAATGTGAAGTGCACTTTGATAGCATTTTCAGTCTATCATTATGAATGTGGGAGATAATTCCAGGTTCAATGCATCCACCTGTCATTCACTCTTCAACGATATCATGGGGAGGGGGTAAATGACCTGGGGGGTATATAGCTTAGGGGGGTATGTGACCAGGGGGTAAATGACCGGGGGTATATGGCCAGGGCTAAGTGGCCAGGGGGTAAGTGACCTGATACCTATATAACAATTTTTAGGTTTTCAACACAAAAAAACTAACAAGTTCGTTTGTGTATGAACCAATACAAATTATTTTTGAAGTTACATCTACCTCATCATATAGTAAAACTAAATTTAAAAAAACATCATTCAGGCTGACATTGAGGCGACTGACTATGTTTGTCATGCTTGCGAATAAAAGAAAAAAACTATTTTAAAGCTGACCAAAGTCCTAGATAAGTTGAGCAGCAAGTGATAACCGCTGTTTCCATCACCTTTGTTCTACCACCTTATATAAGGCTAGTGAATTCATATTTTTGCATTTGTATGCATCTGATCATGCAGGACAGTTTTTTAAAGCATGTTTGCTGTCACTTTTTAAGCAAAAGGACTGTCTAAAACAAAGAAAAATTAATTTCCTCTGTTGTAAATAACTACATTTATTATTCATTATATTTATTGTTGTGGATATTAGCATGGAAAAACTCACTTAGATAATGAAATTCCACCTTTCACTCCAATAGTATCCTCATGGTGAAGTACTATATCATCCCATGGCACTCCAAGGAATTCTATTATTCGCTGCATCTGTGACTTGGGATCTATGACCAGCCGTTCATAGTAAACTGGCAAGCACACTGATGGACCTAAGAGAAGCAGATACAGCCATTTTAGCCAACAATCAATAATACCTATTAGTTCTGTATAGACTCTATTTCACCATTACGGACAAGGCATGAGATCAAAGAGCTATATCATTACCCTTTGACCAGTTCCTCCAATAACTATTTCTAACCATATTAATTTGACACAAAAGTCATTGATAGTAATAGTAATGATTATATATTTATATAGTTATAGCGATAAAGTTTTAAGAACAAAAAAAGCGCTTTGCGCTGGAATTGAACTCGAAAACCTCAGTTCTGCAGACAAGCGTGCTATCCACTATGCCACACAGTCTACTTGCCAAAGCCTACTCTAGAATAATTGTGCCCTTACTTATTACACCTACCAATATTTAATGGCGATTGGGTACAAAACTCATGATTCACGCTTCGGCTATCACGCTTCGGCTATCACCCTTGAACTAATGTCCTAAATGAAAAATTTTACTAAAAGAGAAATACATGCACAGATTTCCCCAAAATGCTATAAATATATGTATATACTAGCTGTGCTACCCGTCGTTGCCCAGGTATTAAAAATAAGCTTGTAAACAATGAGAGGTAATGAGAGTTGCCTGCCACTTGCTTTTAGCCTGGCACATTGCCAATGGATAAATTGAGTAAGCTTATTAATAAAAGCTACCCCTCTCTGTGGCGTTGCGCCGTGATCGAATGTGTAGCGTATTTGTTCCCATATGGTGACACATATCGCCTACCGAATCTTTCAAGCTCATGTACCTAAATTGGTAGGGTGTTGGACTGACGAACGGGAGGTTCAGAGATCAAATCTTCTGCCCTACGAAGTCTTTATTCCAAAATTTTAATAGCTGTAGCTGGCCATATACAACGACGGTCGACCAACTTTGAGAAATATATATAGATATACATTTAATTAAACTTATAGCAGATACAGAAATAAACAAACACCACCATTTAAAAGTTAGAACGGTTAATGCTGTATATGTTGATTAAGAATAAATTTGCTAAGCAAAAACTTTTTATTGCCCGTGCAATGCCGAGCATTCACTAGTAATAACATAACTGTAGTTATTACTACAGACAGTACAATAGTCCATTTAATCAAGTATGCGACAAGAAAAAAACCATAGCTCACAGACAGTAGAACAAAAGCTAAATTCCAAAGACTGCATCCTTGCTATTTTTGTTAACGTTTGATGTGTTGACAATATACCTTCGGACATAGAAAAGGGTTGTCTACTCTTGGCAAACAATGCTAACTGTGATGCTGAAGTCACTATTATTCCTCAACCAAAACAGACATTGCTGAAAGCATTTTTCTTCAAAATACCGCAGTATAATTTGTGTAACAGTGAGTAACAGTTCCTAAGTGTAACAGTGAATACACTTAGGCAACTGTAAATGTTATAATAGTAGTAATGTTATAATAGTAGTAATGCTAAATAATAGTAGTAATGTTATATAGTAGTAATGTTAAATAATAGTAGTAATGTTATATAGTAGTAATGTTAAATAATAGTAGTAACGTTATAATAATAGTAATGTTATAATGGTAACAACGTTACAATAGTAGTAATGTTATAATAGTAACAATGTTACAATAGTAGTAATGTTGTAATAGTAGTAATGTTATAATAATAGTAATGTTACAATAGTAGTAATGTTACAATAGTAGTAATGTTGTAATAGTAGTAATGTTGTAATAGTAGTAATGTTATAATTTCAAATTTCAGCATTTCAAATTAGCAATTTCAAACAAAAAGAAAATCTGTGAAAACCAGCACGCATTTATGTAGCCATACATATGCTACCACATACTTCATAGCTCCAAGGTAACATTTGTTTTCCACCTCAAACTTATTGCAATATGCGAATATCAGACAGTAAACAAATAGAGCATCAATGATCTCTCACTGACCCCCACCTCCATTTACCATTACATATCATTAACTATAAGTAAAAGATATTAAATAAAAATAAAGAATAAAAAAGAAGCCAGCAGTCTACAGTAATCTAAAACAGGGTTCCAAAGAAGTGCAAACAAACCGCATCAGCAAATCGTGAGCTTCGGGTTGCACATCAAACAGACGTCTTAATAAAGCAATAGAATTGGTGATGAGCGAGAAACATATGAATGTTTCTTAAAGCACACAAATGATTCCCTGACATCGACACAACTTACCGCTGGCTTTGCAACCTTCCCACATGCTACTTATCGCACGGTTCCAGTCTTTCAATGTACCTTCATACGACTTCATGTCGAAGCCTTTGATAGTTATATGTCTAGATATAATGGAATGAGCAACAGATCGGCCATCGCGTATCATCAAAATAACTTTTGATTTGGGAAACATCTGACGGATGTGAGACATTGACCTGATCGCGAAAGGGTCCTTGTTACAGAGCAGCGGTGCTGCTTCCCCGTGGCCAGCTAAAAATGTGTAAAATGTGGAAAGTAGAGCACTCCACCTCAACACAGAGTGATACTAGCATAGGTGGATCCTTTCTGGTCTAACTCAGAGGACTAAAGCTACATAACAAAACTAATTTTTATCATGTGAAGTCTCTATTGGCAATTTTAGAGTTGCTTTCTCATGCACATAGTGTGTAATGTAGGTGTCAAGAATGAGGTGTTTGTCTTATCTTATGTAATCACAAACCCAATAGAATGGTTCAGTAGTTGAATTATTGCATGCTCAACACAACAATTAACACGTGGAAACTGGTTTGCCTTGATTATCGTTTTTACTGATCACACAACTGCTCATCTCGTAAAAATAACCACATATTCAACAATAAGATAACATTTTTGAAAGAGATATTAACGAAAGTGAATAAGCTTCCTGGTGAACTTAACACCTTGAAACCTGTACCTGAGATAACTCAGAAATAAGTTGTTCCACCTGATCCTACGCACGAGTAAACACAAGCTTCTAGTTTCACTTTGTTTTCACATACTTCGGTTTACGGAAGATTAAAGCATTTAAAACATTAAAACTCTAAAACATCCCACCTTTGAAAGAATGCGTAAAAAAATAACTATTTGCTATTTTATATTTCTATTTTTTCATTGTGTGCTACAAGCTTGAATCTTCAAAATGATATTCCAAAGGAATTGTGCTATCTTAAGTGCTTTCATAGTTGATGGAAAGTTATTAATATGGTCTGGGATCAAGGGACCTACTTGAATATACAAGACTAGGCTTCAATATGCTAAAAAGGCCAATGACAACATGCTAATAATTTTAATTAATTAATTTAATTTAAATTATGGATTTAAAATTAAATCCATAAACCTAAAGGTTGATACAAACATCACATTCTATTGCAGCTTGTTACCTGCAATGAATTGTTAACATATTTTGGTGTTATGTTATTTGTTTAAACAATCACCAAAAATTGTTTTGTTTTCTATGCTTTGTTTTCAATCATATAACTAGAATGTCAAAACAATGTACATGAATTGTTAGAAAAAGGAATGTGTATGCACGTCGTAAATCCGGTTATACTAGTTTAGCCACAGAATATAACTAGAGTACTTGCATCTATGGCAGTGATCCCCAACCTTTTTATAACTGCGGACCGATTAAAGCTTGACACCCCACCTCCCCCAATTGGAACATTAATGAAAAATATTATTTTTATTATTTGCGAGGAGAATAAGGTCATTTCAAAATAGAAAACCACTCGACTGAGCTCAGACTCAAACTATAATGGACAAACTAACTACTCTATCTACAGTTGGTAGAAGAAAAAGAAAATATCAAGTATGAACGCAGATAATAAGAGAGAGCAGAGAACATGTAGGAGACTGTATTGTCCGATGAGTCAATTCAGAATCATCAACCCAAAAATAATTAACAGCTACCCGCACAATTATATTTTGTAATTTGCAAACACCTTACAAATTACAAATTTGTAGTAATTTGCATGTAGTCACAAATTACTACAAATTTGTAATTTGTAACTACAAATTATCTTTTGTAATTTGCATTTATACTTAACATTTTCTTCTTCTCCTAGAGTCTGTAGATGAAGCAGTAAGTCCCCCTTTATTATTGTCCCAGACTAAGATAATAAATAAAACAAAAATAAGGAATTAATTCTTGTGCGGCCCGGTACTGATTGATCCCAGACCAGAACCACTGATCTATGGGCCCAAAAACAGTGTTTATCTGTACCTATAATAGTCAGCAGATAGCTTGCGAGAGCATCTCTGAGCAGACTCTCACTAATGTGGGCTTCCTCCAACCGTGACATCTCCGTCTGAGAAGCCACAGTCTTTGTGTGCATACCAAGTATGCGTGGTATGACTCTAGTCTCCTCTCCACAGCGTATGTAGGGGTGAGCATCCAACATAGCCCTGATCAAGGTGGTACCACTACGAGGCACTCCTCCTATCTGTATTTACAGAAGGTATCAGTAATTACATGCTTGCAATTCCCATGAAGTTGTAATTTACAGCAGCTGGTGTAAGAACCTCCAGAAAATATTATGTATATACAATTCTTCAAACTTTACTGGTTGACAGAAGACAGAAGTTTTGTCAACAAGTGAAGATGATTACACAGAACAGGAAGCAATTTAGTTATGGAACAGCCGTATAGCCGCTGTATATGTTGTAAAGAATATGCAAACCGAGCAGGTCAATGCCACCAACGAAGAAAAAATAACTGACCGGACTACTGCCAAAGAAACAGTGTTTGTTCTTGAGACAACAAGCTAGCCTTGGGTCAATAACATCCAGCTATAACAGCTATATAACAGCTATATATAACAGGACTAGTTCAAACAGTTTCCAGGTTCATTAACCAATAATATGTAATTGGTTGGTGAGAAGCAAAGGTCAAAGTTTACCACACTAAAATTGCCTCGGAACGCCAGATGAGCATTTGTTGTTAATTAGGGTATTTCAGGTATCTGCAGCATAGATTTAGCACTTTAGAATTCTATGGTTTCTCGATGTCCACTTACACCTAGAAAATTCACTTGAAAAGCTACCTGCTATAGTTTCTTTTGCCATGCTGTCTCGTTGAATATGCTGCACTCAGCAGAGGTGATTGTGGAAAAGTGAAACATGGTTGAATACCCACTACAGTAAACCCCGTGGAGTACACCCAAGCTTGTCAGTTGTAATAGAGTTGTATAGAATCATTCATTTTAGTAAAACTGTACAAGAGACAGTTAAGGAGCGCATAATATTTGTCCAGCGATGTCGTGACTGCATGGTGGAAAGTGGTCAGAAAGTGACATGATTAATGTTAGCGGTGGTAAAATACCGCACCTACACAAACAGGCAGGTTAGCCCACTGGCCTCAAACAGCAGCAAACATTCTTTAACTTCTCTCAAAGTGTTAAAAAAATAAGTTTTTGAGTTTATGACGTTTTATATCTCGCAATGCAGTTTAAAATGTAAATCTTTTAAAAGTACATAAATTTAAGAACAATAACTTTCCAAAGCATTTAGTTTTTTGTCTTCACCTTAAGTAAACCCTGTAATGAGCGTAAGGATGATTGCGAAATCTATTAGTTAATTCAGAAAACGCCTCTCCATTTGCATATGTGAGGGTTGCGCAGTTCCTGTCATAACTAGGAGATAAATAGAGCTAACGTTCAGGATTATGAAGATGAGGAAGACCAACAGGATAGCGTACAAGACCAACAGTGGGTAGAGGTGGTACTTGGGTGGATACAGCTAATTTAGACCTTCCCAAAAAATATTAAAAAAACCATATTCAAGGAGACAATATGAGACAAACCTAGCGAGAGACATCAAGCAATGACAAGCGGTGACTCATGGAAGATGGGTATAGATTTTAAATGATGATTTTAGTTGTGTATCTATTACTCTTCAGGCTGCTCTCCATTCTATACCATTAATTAAATATTATTATAAGACATACAACTTGGCAAATACATGATACAACCAGTGTAAGCACAGCGTAACAACCTGATTCCCTAGCGAACCCTTTCACTAGTCAGACTATTACAACCCCTTCTCTATGGGATGAACTATTGACATGGACATCATACGCAATCAGTCGAACATAATTACTGTCAGGTGTAGCCTACTGATGCCTCAGTGACCGCCGACTACGACATGCCAGACATTGGAAAGGTTTCATATCTTAGACTTTAGGGTCATCTTCCATTCTATTCCCCAATATGCTCATTGCTTACATCTTATGAAAAGTCATATACTCCAAGAGTAGCTCTACATAAAAAAATTTCCTGTAACATGTAGCCATTACGTCAGTTCCCTAGAGAGGAGTTTTTATGTTGCAGTTTTCAATGTAAAATCATAATGGTGCCATACATAAGCAATGAAGATGACTATTTCTCTCAGCTGTATGAACATTTATGACAAGCTTTCAGATAACATGCCTTGATTATCGACAAAAATGAACTGGTGAAGGAATTCTCATACAGCCTGTGTGCTTCAGACAAAACTAACGATTGCTCCTCGCACGAGGTGATGGAAAGCTCTGACAAAAATAGTTGCTAAAAGAATGTTTCATCGTTTGATGTGTGACTTTACCACTTTTTATATGGAAAGTTCAACAAAGTATTTTATGCAAAATAAAAAGTTATCGTTTAAAAAGGTGGCTGCCAAATTGCTGTCATTAAAGAGGGAATATGAAAGTGATAGAATTGACAATAATAAACATCAATATATGCAGCTTTCATGTTAGACTATATTCATCTCAGCTATATTAGTGAGCTGATTTATATCAGAAAATATTTAGAAAATCAGAAAAAGCATGAACACCAAAATGAAGTCATTAAATAATTCTACCAAGAATCGTTAAAGTATATGCCTAACGCTGACAGCAAAGTGATTTTATTATTAAAAAAGGCTCCAGCAATAATAATTAAATAGGAATAGTTAATATTAGTCAAAATAGTTAATTAAATAGTCAAAGTCATAATAATAAAAAACAATATACTTAACGTTGACGAATGTCTGTCTGATCTAGTTATTATGTCATGTATAACCTTTCGCATTTTATGAAGATTAAGTGAACCATTTGTAGTCGTGCTGACAGATTTTTAGTGAACAAAAACTGTAAAAGCATCAGCAGCCCTAATATATTTCTAGCCTAATGCTTTGCAATTGTTTTAAACTTCTGAATAACACTATTTTCTTAAAAAATTGTCAAAAAAAATTACATGTAAAGATTTGATGCTTCCATGATTTATTAATCAGAAGATGTTATATAGTAAAAGAAGGCTAGTACATAGAACCTCACTGAGTAATGTAGTGAACGCCAACAGTAGCCTCTAACGATGTCTAATACACTTCAATACAGACAATAAATTCAGCAATCACGGATAGAGAAACATTCTTGAATAGAAGTGAATAATATTGCATAAGCACTTGTTCTTGCCTCTACAGTAAGTTATGACTTCATTCAATGTTAGCCATCTGACACCATCCAGCCATGATTGATTTACAACAGTAACTTTATATCAAATACTACTTATAGAGAGACTGTGAATCACTCATTAATAGAGACTGCAGACCAAATAGCATGAAGATACATAGCAAATATTATAAGTGAATATAGTAGACAATCTCCTCACCCGCAACTAAAACTGCATCTAACTTTAGTGCAGATTGTTCTGAGAAGAAAACTCAGCCCATAGCTAAGGTTGGCATAGGGCACACATAGGGGCACACATAGGGTAGTGTAGGGGCACACATAGGGGCACACATAGGGTAGTATAGGGGCACACATAGGGTAGTGTAGGGGCACACATAGGGTACCATAGGGGCACACATAGGGTAGTATAGGGGCACACATAGGGTAGCATAGGGGCACACATAGGGTCACACATAGGGTCACACATAGGGTAGTATAGGGTAGTATATGGGCACACATAAGGTACCATAGGGGCACACATAGGATAGTATACGGGCACACATAGGGTAGCATAGGGGCACACCTAGAGTAGGATAGGGACACACATAGGATAGTATACGGGCACACATAGGGTAGTATACGGACACACATAGGGTACCATAGGGACACACATATGGTAGCGTAGGGACACACATAGGGTAGCGTAGGGACTCACATAGGGTAGTATACGGACACACATAGGGTACCGTAGGGACACACATAGGGTAGCGTAGGGACTCACATAGGGTACCATAGGGGCACGCATAGGGTAGTATATGGGCACAAATAAGGTACCATAGGGGCACACATAGGATAGTATACGGGCACACATAGGGTAGTATACGGACACACATAGTGTACCATAGGGACACACATAAGGTAGTATACGGGCGCACATAGGGTACCATAGGGGCACACATAAGGTAGTATACGGGCGCACATAGAGTAGTATACGGGCACACAAAGGGTACCACACGGGCACCATAGGGGCACACATAAGGTAGTATATGGGCGCACATAGGGTAGTATACGGGCACACATAGGGTACCATAGGGGCACACATAGAGTAGTATAGGGGCACACATAGGGTACCATAAGGGCACACAGATCGATGTTACACACAAATGTTAGGTGCAGTATTACCGCTGTTACCAGAACTACTTAGAAGGTTGGCAAGCCACCGAACATTACATATAAGAAGACAACTTTTTCAAGGGCGCTTTAGCCTTTAACAAGTGAGCCATAATTTGGCTCAACCATGAGCAGCTGCGCTAGTATTGGCCTGCTCCGTGTGATAAAGGAGCCTTTCAGGTTAATCTTGACGACAACCGTGTGCCATCGTTGTTCAAAATCTTGATCGGAACATTGATTTTACGGTACCAGAAAAAAATTTGTGGTAAAAATTTTCATGAGATGTCACTAGAATATGAAACAAACTATGATGCATCTATCCGCAATACCTAATATTTACTGTCAAAATATGTTTATGACCTTCACCTGCCCAGCTAAAATAGACTGATAACTCCACCTTGTAAAATTTTCCTAATTGGCAGCATACCTCATAAAATAGAGAATAGTTGGCATTTTATTGTAACATGTGTGTGCGCGGAGGGTGTGTGTATCGTTTGTGTATCATTGGCTAGTTCTGCCAGTAATAAGCATAGTTTCTGTGTTTACAAAATTTACTTGAGTAAAAAGCTTGCTACTGCAATTCTTTTTATAATAAAACTCAAGAATTGTCAAAACAGAGTACAGGTAACGCCAGCCCTGATGTTAATGAATAATGGAAATTTCCAAAGAAACATTGGATAGAAAGCATTAGGGATGCTTGCCCTAGGTAACCACTGAGACATTAACAGTTTAGCCAGATATCTCTGCCACCACACTGTGTTCAACTAGCTAATGGGTTCTCACATAATAACTACTGCTAAGCAAATACACCAATTATGTCGTATCTTGAAGGATTTACAGTAAACATACCCATAGAAGAGGGACATTTTTGTCATAAGACACCAGATTCTTGAGACTGTAGTTCTTGATTGGCTGACCGGCCTCATAAACATTGACTTCCACGTTAGATTGAGCACGTTGGTCCGACAACATCGAAGCTCCCAAAAGAAAACAGGCGATAAACAGCAGCAAATGCAACTTGTCCAGTCTCCGCCACACCTTCCGCAGCATGTTCGGCCTGATGCTGCAGCAGCTGCAACCAAACAGTCAGCAGTGTACATACAAACAAGGCTTTGAAAAAGTTATAGGCCTTATGTACTAGAGGCAAAGGTAGCAAATTTGCAAAACAACTGATGGGTAGACAACTTCTATCAAATTCGGAACCACTTAACTATAAAACCCTCAATACTCTGATTCTAGCTGATACTTTTATTACTATGTTAATAATTACTTAAGATTGACCAGTGAAATAGCCAACTTATTTTACTGGTTTATGTAGGCTCCATGTATTCTGCTTAATGATGAACTTACACAAAATTTCAGTAGATTTTATGAGAAAGTATCAGTATTTTTCTATGATTTGCAATTATTTTTCATGTTTGAGGTGATCTGACTGTCAGGATGTTTCAAGATTAAAATCAATAAAACTTGATCGTGATTAAAACGCTCAGAAGAAAGATACATGCAAAATGATGTCATTAGTTGTTATCGTTGATCTCCGTTATTCTGTTTAAGCTGCAGCATGGTGCGTCTCTATTCTGTCAGTCTCTGCGCAACTATAGGCGTCATAATCACACTTTCATTTGATCCAAGCATTTTAACCGCAATCAGGTTAAACTGTGTCACTATCGCAAGCCAGGCTGTGGCACTATAGCAAGCCAGGCTGTGTCACTATAGCAAGCCAGGCTGTGTCACTATAGCAAACCAGGCTGCATCACTATAGCAAGCCAGGTTGTGTCACTATCGCAAGCCAGGCTGTGTCACTATCGCAAGCCAGGCTGTGTCACCATTGCAACGTTCCAAAGCCAATCAAGGTGTAAAATCTTTCAATTTTTACTGATGAAGAATATTAATACTGTTCAATTCCTCAACATGTCATACACAGATTTATATTATGAGCTATTGCGTCAACATGGGGTGTACTCCAATTTAGTTGTAAGGTAAAACACACACAAGTTGTTACTCCATGTTTGTCACACCTTCAAATGTTTTGCTTCACATCATGTATTCTTATATCAAAGCAACTGTTTTGTGACTAGAGAGAACTGACTAACTTCTAATATGATCTAATAAACATCAGAGCCTACTGCAGTTGTTATTGATTTACAACAGATGATTATAAGAAGCGCTTGCTTTTAGATATTCTCAAGGCAGCTGAGAACTGACTTCCTGTCACTTAAGGTGATGCTCCGAGTCAGAATTGAAAACTGTGTTACACAAAATGATTTTATTACAAAATTTCACCAGCATCTATTATTCTCAAGTAAGAAATGATTAGTTTAGGGAACTGCTTTTCTAAGGAGCACCAATATCATGCAGTGACGAGTCCATCAAACCAACTTACATACCAACTTGAATAGTGGCTATTTCAGATTCCAAGTGACAGAGCACTCATCCTTAAACAATTACTAGCACCACACCCACTTCCTAATTAATTACATTGGACAACCTACGTTGTGGGAAATTTACACACAAATCATTAAGTCTTCATAGAAAATAACTATCAGATCGATTTGCATACAGTTAGTATTTGAGCATTTTCATGGTATCGTAGGAGTTGCTCGCACTCTATAATGGATTTCAATAGTTTATATCTGCAAGCGAGGGCCTACCAAAGGTCATACATTCTTTCAATAACCAAATATGATGGAGTTATGCTGAAATCGCTCATGATTCTGGCAGAAGATAAATATAAGAACTTCATCTGTAGACCTACTCAAGTCTTATAAATAAGATGACAGTTAACTACCTGTCCTGAGACACACAATGCTGACACAAACACCGGTGACATTTATTGTTCAACTATCAGTCACTTTAATCTTTAGGAAAGTCCTTTGCGTGATATGACAAAAGTATTATGACAATTATTAGCAACCAAACAAATGAGAAAACAAGTATGATTAACTGCGAGTTTTGTAAGGAGGTGTTCTTATTACAGTAACTAAATATCTCCTAAAGCCTCAGCTATTACAACTGTCGACAGCCTCTCTCCTCTCAATGTCAAAAATATATATATTTTACTTAAAGCCTCCCGCTCAATAAAAATAATAATTTTTTGGTGCGAAAGAGATATAGCATAGCCACACAATAGTTGTAAGAAAAACCAGTAAAAAATCAAAGCAATACATTTGAAGTTAATGTTTTTAATCAAATAGTTACAAAATTCTATGAAATATAAACACCCAGCAAACATAAATTCTAAAACTAGTTATAATAGCTTTAACCAAACTGCAACCAACCTGTTTTTTAAAGTGCAAAAAGTGGTATCGTGTTACTATTAGAAGACATCCATATACATGTATAGGTCCAAGCATATGATCATTGTTTAAAATTTTATTCGCTAACCAAGCCGCAGACATCGTGAATTTATTAGGAATCAGTTGTCTATGCATTTTATTAATTTTCAATCTATGGATAACACTATAAACTATTACGGATGTACACTTAATCTATAGGATGGAAATTCTCATTTATAAAAGATTCTTTTTCTAAGTCTCCGCAAAAGAAGAAGCAAAAGTACAGTTACTGCGTGACCGATTGAGTCACATCAATGAATTAGAGATAAGTTAATTACCCAATGCTAATCTTTAGGAAATGTTAGTGCACGCAGGGCATTGAATGATCAAAATGATACGGTTGGCTTCAATATAACTACAGCTTGCCCATAGGATAAGACAATCATAGCATCAATGAACTAGAATGGGACAAGAAATGAATCAAGGAGTAATTGGCATTTTTTGTTTGACGTTAACCAAAAGTTACTAGTTCATGGCAACTTATTTACTGAATACCACACAATCCGTTTCCTCCTGCATGAACACCAAACAAAAACTTGACTACTTAAAAAAAGTAAATATCAAAGTAAAATAATACTAGTTTAAGCTCCAAACTTGTAAAAACTGCAGAGCGTGTTCAACTGCAGAACAAACAAAAGGTTCTTTCAAGTTTGTAATCTTTACAAAACATTTAACTTTATCCAAAGATTATCAGTGAAATAAAACTAAAAAATATCTACGTTGTTCAAATAAATAAAGAGTTGTTTTACAAAGTTTCAAAATGAAAAGATCTTTAATTGCTTACTGGTAACTTTGTAATTATTGGACACTATGTAAACTCTGAAAATTGGATTTTAAAAAAAATTTAAACTAAAGGTCACTTGAGTGTAAAATATAGAGAGGCATTCCTATCAATATAGACTATTTTAATATGGGAGATTACCAAACTAATCAATTAAATAGATATGTACCTACAATGGCTTCTTGTCAATTTATTTATTAAAGATCTTGCCACGAGTTATCTATGTATTTGAGTGTCCTAAAGCAATTTATTCCAAAAAATTGAATTACTAAAAAGCATGCTAATCAACAATTACATATCGTTTTACTAGGCAACTAAAAAAATCATTTTTAAGATGATAATTTTGCAGTGCAACCTTTGTAAATGTATCACGTGTCCAGACTAGCCCTACTCGATGAGAAATTTCCACTGTCAAATATATTTGTAAACATTAAAAACGATAACAACATGCATTTTTTTGTTAACAGTTTTGAGGAAGACAGCATAAGAAATCATTATTAACATGTTTTTAAACAGGTTAAACATTGAGAGGGTTTTTCAAACATTTCAAAACAACGTAATTCTGATTCTGATTCTGATTAAAAAGAGTCTCGAGACCTCAAAAGGAGGAAGTGGAGACCGTTTGCATAGATTGTATAAGAATAAAAATTTATCTATTTGAACAAGTGAATTTAAAACATCAATTAATAAAACTTTCCTGTTCTAATGATCTCCCAATCTAATATCCCGAGAAGTTCGTGGAATGAAGCTGTTAAAATATGTGTTTGTGTTGCAGGCGATTGCCTTTGGAGCGTTAGACCGAGATGATCTGGTGTCATACTGGTGTGGTTGGGACATTAAAAAATTAAAACTTTCAATTAGCGCTGAGTGTGTGCTATTAGATAAAATGTTTATTAAAAGGTTGAGTCTTGCTCGTTTTCTTCTGATCTCTAAAACTTCCAACTGGATATTCTCTCGAGCTTCCGTTACACTAGCAACTCCTTTCAAATTACATATAAATCTCACGGCTCTTCTTTGTATAAATTCAATTTGAGATATGTGTTTGACTAAAAAAGGGTCCCAGACCTCACAAGCGTACTCCAAGGCGGGTCTACATAAAGTCAAATATGCGATTTTCTTTACTTTATTAGGAGCATTAAAAAGAACCCGTTTTATCATTCCCAAGGTTTGTAATGCTTTGGTACAAATCGATGTTATATGGTGGTCCCAGCTCAATGTATTTGTAATAATCACGCCCAAATATTTAAAGCTATCCACAACTTCCAGATTGGTATTATAAAGGTTGTACTCAGCTGGGACGCCAGAGTCTGACGTGAAATTAAAATTTACAATTTGACACTTTGTTACATTAAAAATCATTTTGGACTCAGAGGCCCAATTTTCCAAGGCAGTGAGGTCAGACTGAAAATTTATGCAATCATGGTGATTATCAATTCGACTGTACAGAAGAGCGTCATCAGCAAACAGTCTGATGGTGGAGTGTTTTAAAACTGATCCGACATTGTCAATATATATTAAAAAGAGTGTGGGCCCCAAAACGGAGCCCTGCGGCACTCCAGAGTGGACTTTTAAGGGTGCTGATGCATGACCGTTTATAATAACTTTTTGAAATCGGTTGCTTAAAAAATTTTGAATCCAATAAACAATCGAATGATGGACCCCAGCACCTAAAAGTTTAACTATAAGCAGAGAATGTGATACCTTATCAAAGGCCTTCGAAAAGTCAAGAACTGCAGCGTGTATTTGCTGATTTTCATTATTTGCATCCATAAGATCATGGACAACAGTGACCAGTTGAGTGGTACACGACAGTCCATGCCTAAAGCCGTGCTGATGCGAGGAAAGATTTAGGCTCTTATTGATATAGCTCAAAATGATGTGTTCAAGCATCTTGCACGCTATTGATGTTAGTGAGACAGGGCGATAATTTCCGGCGAGAGTCTTATCGCCTTTTTTATAAACTGGTGTGACATTGGCTAATTTCCATGCAGAAGGTAAACTTCCGGTATTTAAAGAGTATTGGTAAACCAGTGTGAGCATTGCTGACACTGTGCTGACGTCAACCATGAAGTCCTCTTTTCTTAAGCCGTCGGGCCCAGGGGCTTTGCCCTTTACAAGACCTACGATCATTTTCTCCACGCCCTCACAAGTGACTATTATTGGACTGGTGCTGGTATCCGGTAAATCGTATTCAGGAAAAAATTCATCTGCCTTTGTGAAAACACTTTGAAAAAACATGTTAAAATTATTAACCATCTCCGACTCTGATTGCATATTAGCTAGTAGGGCGGAGGGGCTGTTCTTGCGACCCTGAGTGCGCCTCATAAAAGAGAAAAAAGGTTTGCTTATGCCAGCCCGGAGTGGTTCGTACAAAACTCGATTATAATAATCCTGCTCAATTTTGCGAAACATCTTTTTATTTTCGCGTCTCATAATTTTGTATTCGGCCATCAAGTCAGGAGAGTGTGTTTTTTTAAACTTATTGTATAGTTTTCGTTGTTTGCACACAGCCTTACGTGCCTGAGAGTTGAACCATACTGGTTCCCTGTTATTTCGTTGTTTTATTGTCTTTTTAGGAACAAAATCATTGACAGCAGATTTAACGGCTTTCTCAAAAATATTCCACAATTGGTCAATATTGTGTCCTGTTTTTATCGCGTCCTTGATGTCTTCCAAAGCTTGAAGTAAAAATTTCCTGATTGCCATGGTATCTGCTTTTTCATATACAAAATAAAAATCTTTGCTAGCTACCTTGTCAGTTTTTGATATGTTGAGCTCAACTTCTACTAAAAAATGATCACTCAGACCAGGTTCCACAACCTCAACTTTTTCAATAAATTCTGAGTCCGATGTTAAGACCAAGTCTAAAATATTTCCTTTAAAATGTGTCGGCCTATTGACCATTTGTCTAAGATTATACTCCGCCAAGCAGTTCAAAAAAATTTGATGACAACCTTTATTGTTTGAGCTTATTTTTGTCGAATAAGACTCCCAATCAATATCGGGAAAATTAAAATCACCCATGACTAATATCTGTGATAACGGAAAATGTGAAAAAACAAACTCAAAAAGCTGATTCAGGCCTTCAACAGATCTAGATGAGTTCCCGGGTGGCATATATACGCATACGATGACCAAGTCTAGAATAAAAATAGATTGCTTGGGTATGTGCACTGCGACAACTTCAACAGGGTATATCGACAAACTCAAAGGAATCAATCTCGAATCAATTTCCGAATTTACTGCCACCAAGACTCCACCACCATGAAGATTTCGATCTTGTCTATATATTTGCTTATCAGTGTGGAAAAGTATTAAATTATCATCAATTGAGCTGTCCAAGTGAGTCTCTGTTAAACAAAGAATATCATGCTGGTAAGACAGAACCTGAATCTCGTTTATTTTCCCCTTAACCGATCTGCAATTCGCTAACACTACAGTTATTTTCTTACTTCCACGATTTCCTTGTTTTTGATTTTGAAAGTTTTGGTTGGTTCTTTGCTCCTGATCTGTTTTAGCTCTTGTCGAAGACGAAAATCCTCTTCTTGTTCAGATTTATTTAAATCTAGTCGAGCAAAGATCCCAGGTTTTTTCAAATCATTAATGGCTTTCAAGATGTCCCATTTTTTATGTTTGCCTTCTGTGCACAGTTTCACGGGCCTACACTTATTAGTTTTTTCCTTATTAGTAATCAAAGCAACTGATGTGAAAACAAATTATACACACTCTACACACATACTTACAATGAAAACGAATGTACTGGCTCTCTAGCCGATCACGCTCAAAACAAATGCTCTACATGTATTTTGTTATTTCGTGAAAACAACAAAATCGTGTACAGTTGGTAGTCGGTTAGCGTTTTAGCGTTAGCCCTAGCCCTAATAATTACTCTTCCTTGCCAACATCCCGGGCGGGTACTATCCTAGTTAGTGACTTACCTAGTATATTAGATTGCTACAGTATTTTAGCCAGCACACCTGTGGTAGTTTTATGAACAACTCTAAATATTGAAAATACAAACTCTTAGGTTAATATGTAGCGAGCATAACTTTATTTTTTGTAATATAAGTGAACGAGGGAGAACTTCAACAAGGGCCATGTAGATGGACATGGTAGGATAACTCTAGAAAGTTGTCAAACCCAGTTCTACACACTGTTAGTAATAGTATTAAGATAACTGGCTACGTGTACATCTTCACACATCTAAGTTCAATTGTGATTTGCTAGCTATTTTACTTGTACATTGTAACAACTTGTACATAGTCAGTAAGTGAACAACCAGATCAGGCGCACATACATGCACATATGGGTTTTTCATCACATAAGATACATGTATGTAAGCACCAAAAAATTGTGACAGGTTTAAAAAACTATAAATAAACAATAATTTATTGAAATCATAAGAAACTGAGATATACTTATATTGCCGGGCGACAACAACGACAGTGTAGATTTGACTGTTTTAATGTATGATTTATTGGCTAATTCTACTGTTATACGGTCATGTTGCTAAGTTTTTGTCGTTAGTATTGTGAAATAAAATTTCTTCAAACAGACAAAAGCCTTTTTTTTTCGTAAGTGAAATTTTTATAGACTGAGTACACAGCCCTGACCTGATAGTACATTTGTAATAAACAGGTTCAGAACTTCTTAACCTAGGCAAAGCAGGCTAAATATTAACAATAACGCTTCATACATCCATTAAATTATAAATTGTTTTCATTCAACATTTTATGTAGCAAGTGCAGAAGCCAAAAAAATATTATAGGTTATTTTTTCAATCACATCACATTTGTCAATAAACTTGTTATTCATCAAAAAGTTGAAAAATATGCTCTGTATGTTGCAAAACATCTCAAGTGAACATTTAACTATTGTCTTGAATATGGCTAATGATAGCTGAATAGCTGACGATACTTTTTTCTACAACAAAATATAGTGCTTCATATTGCTTACCATTATTCCAACTACAGTATTAGCATTTACTTCTATTTCATATAATGTGGTGTATCTATTATATATTACAATGGGTTGTACTGTAATTTTTATTGCGATATTAGGCTCCTTATTTGCTGCATCGAGTATATTTTGGTCAATGTAACAGAGGTTCTGAAGTTGTAGTATGGCATAAGTAAAGACAATTTCAGTTTACTTGAATTCTTTTGAAGTCGCTGCATGGTTATGTCTATTTTAGCATTTCCCTTTATGTTCTTTTATCTAATGTCATAAGCGAGGCCTGCAATGTACCGCCAACATCTTCTAGCAGCAGTAAAAGAGAAACCAGCAATAATAGAGTTGTAGAATGTCTGCGAAATCAGAAATAATTTATTTGCATAAAGTTTGGAGGCACTGTGCTTATCGAGTGCGTTATAAAGCAAGTTGATATAGTTCCTGGTTTTTAGGTTAGTAGGTCAGTTCGAACATACTTAACTTTCTTGTTGCACGTTTACAAGATATCAATACTTGCTCTTATATGATGTACGCTATTCTTGACCTGTACAATTAAGGACACTCTGCTACAATTTATTGACGTAGGCATACATGCAGCTTTTAAACAGCAAACAATGCGTTTTTGCTACAAAAGGGTATATTTTTTCTTCCTTTCTCTTTTATGTGTCAGCTAAAAGTAATTGAACTGTGAACAGTAAGTTCAACTTTTAGGTTCTCTCTCACTCTCACTCTCTCACTCACTCACTCTCTCTCTCACTCTCTCTCTCTCTCTCTCTCTCACTCTCACTCTCTCACTCACTCACTCTCTCTCTCACTCTCTCTCTCTCTCACTCTCACTCTCTCTCTCACTCTCTCTCACTTAAGTCAACAGTGTGAGTCAGCTTGCACTCTTGCACGCTTGACTAGTGAGAAAACAGTAATATCATTAGTAATATTATTGATATAACTGCTAAATAATCCTTGAGAAATTATTGTTGCTTTGAAGTTATTCTCAATATTATAGGTCTACTTACAAAATAGAAAAAATGCAAATTCGGTTTTTACCTAAGTATTCTGAACTTTTTGCTTGCAATAACTTACATACTTTAAAAGACATATATATATATATATATATATACATATATATATATATATGTCTTATATGATATATATATATATATATATATATATATATATATATATATATATATATATATATACATATATATATACATGTATATGAAAAGTTTATGCAAAAAAAGTACTGTGGAGATATACCAATAAAAGTTCATATTTAGAAGGTTCTGGATCAAAGATAAAATTTAGCGTAAGGTACAATATACGGTCTTATTAACTCTGACAGTAAGATTTCCTTCATCAACTTTTATTCAGAGAATGAATATTTAGATAGTGCTAGGTGAAAGATAAAATCTTATGTGCCGTACAAACTCTGACACTAGCCGGTTCACTGTTAATTTTATCCAACAAAGTTTGATAAGAACATTTATATTTAGACAGTGCTGAGTTGAAGATGGATTTTAGTATGAGAGACAGTACACGAACATACTAATTTTGGCTTTAGTAGATTCATTGTTTAGTTCATTCATTAGTTTGATAAGAACAATATATAAATACATGTCTATATTTAGAACTGTGACAGGTAAGTACCAAATTATGATCCTTGTCATTATTGTGATTGTGCGCTGCGTGTCAGCTATAGTTCATATCAACTACGGAGGTCAAACATTGGCTATCAGCAGATAGCGTAGGCATAAGGCATTTGAATAGAGCCATATACATAGGCTTAAATTGTATTGTTTAGTCGTATCCAACGCTTACAGTAAATGTTTTTACTTTAGCAATCTTGTTTGATTACCTTTGTGAAATGAATTACGTAGGCTATTAGGGTTAAGAGCAGTGCTTTACACGCACGTATGTGGACTATAGAGTGCAGCTAAGACTGAACTAGTTTGGCTGGAAGTCACTGGGTGACACTGAGCAATGGCTACTCTATATTATGCTCCATTTCAGGTATGGATTATGATCCGTAGTATTTAGATGATTAAAATAATAACCATGATATCTAAATAAGAAAGTAGGAAATATCTCAAGGGTATATGTACTAAAGAATAACTCAAGGGTATATGTACTAGAGAATATCTCAAAGGGTATATGTACTAGAAAATATCTCAAGGGTATACATACTAGAGAATATCTCAAGGGTATATATACTAGAGAACATCTCAAGGGTATATGTACTACTAGAGAATGCCTCAAGGGTACCTATATGTAATAGAACATATCTCAAAGGGTATATGTACTAGAGAATATCTCAAGGTTATATGTACTAGAGAATATCTCAAGGGTATATGTACTAGAGAATGTCTCAAGGGTATATGTACTAGAGAATATCTCAAGGGTATATGTACTAGAGAATATCTCAAGGTTATATGTACTAGATAATGTCTCAAGAGTATATGCACTAGAGAATGTCTCAAGGGTATATGTACTAGAGAATATCTCAAGGGTATATGTACTAGAGAATGTCTCAAGGTTATATGTACTAGGGAATGTCTCAAGGTTATATGTACTAGAGAACGTCTCAAGGGTATATGTACTAGAGAATATCTCAAAGGGTATATGTACTAGAAAATATCTCAAGGGTATACATACTAGAGAATATCTCAAGGGTACATGTACTAGAGAATGTCTCAAAGGTATATGTACTAGAGAATGTCTCAAGAAACGAAAGCCTGATACGTTTTTTCCAAGAGTTTTCTACAAATGTGATCAGTTGAGTTCGCGAACTTTGTTCTCTTGGATATTGTGCAATTGCTAGTAGTCAATCAGTCCTAAGATTTACGGCTTGGTGGTAGTTTGGTTTAGAGGTTAGCGGTAGATAGTTTTACGATTGTCAGATAATATTTTCTGAGATCAATCAAAGGGTTAGTAAAACTGGAACAATGACTGAATACTGAAAAGGCTGTGTGGTTCTACTCACTATAGAAAAAAATAAATATGTGAAAGGTGAAGTGTAGAAGTAACTAGAGTAAGTAATAGATAAATAGGATGAGAAGTAGAAGTTTTAAACACGTTTTGTCTTGCATGCCAAACTGTTAGCCAATAAGTGAGACTTATTGTAAAAGCTATTGACAATGTCAGAACCAATGCAACAGAATAGGAACGATGCTTTGGCACCAACAAATCAGTAAAACAAATTTACCCTGATTATGAAAGCAAAATGCTGATAATGTGTCATACTCCTAAATATGTTTGAAGACCAACTGCCATATTTAACATTCAAGTTCAGTTATCAATTACTGCAAAACCTCTATTTGAATGCCATACCACTGCATTTTTTCATGCCTTCCCTTATAGTGGCATTGTATTAAAGGTGACATTCAAATAAAGGGTGAGGCCATATTTTTTAACTAACTAATCAGAACTTTGGGAAAATAAATGTAACCCTTTACGAGCAAAGCGATATCAATGTTGCCTATATGTTGCCCTCTCTTTTGAGTGGAGCAGCATTAATGCTGTCGGCTTCAACATGTTTGCTAAACTGTTTTTCATATATGACAAAGTATCAGACCGAGTTAAACAAGAAACTACATTACTTTGAGTAAAACATATTATTAGACAGATACAGTTATTAATTATTTTCATTGTACTGATTTCAATGTTTTAAAAAAAAACTGTAAAGCATTGGAGTTAAAAAACTGACTTTAATACACCATAACAATGGCTTATGTAATAATGGCAATAATTAATTAATTACATCGATCGTATGGTACTCTTGAAGAGTATTTGTTCTCTTTGCTCATCAAAACGCTTTATCTCTTAGGCTCACTTTGTAAACCGCATTATGGCTAAAGCTAAAAACAATAGATAGGATTTAGATCTCAGTTACTTTGAATCAGAGTGTAGTTCTGATGATTGTGAAGATTGGTTTTCTCAGGTACACCGTCACTAAAACCACGACACGGTAACCACAACAGCTACAACGAAAGAATTAAATGTTACTGCTGTAAGCGAGTCATTATTAGTATTACTTTGTCGATAGTTTTCTACTGATCACTTTTTATTATGGGTTTGTAAAGATCAAACATACCGAATGTGAAAGGGTGGTCTAAAAGAAGTGGTGTTCAATTAAAGGGTAGCGCTGTATTTTTCAATCCTTATCCTATGGTGGTGTTCTATTAGAAGTGGTGTTCAAAAGAAGGTGGCATTTGATGGAGGTTTTACGGTGTGTAACACTTGCTTAGGTTGTCACAATATAACTTCACTGCAAGATGTATGGGAGCATTTTGAATAAACCTCGCTCTTGTCTATGTTTAGATAATGAGCCTTCCAAGATATTGAGTGCCTTGTGTATTATTATTGTGTTTACATTATTATTATATAAAAGTATTACATGCTTATCTATTAATCCTGTCAAATATATTCTTTCTGAGGTAACATACATGTATACTAAATATGGGCATTTCCCTCTGTAGCAGAAACAAACCATAAAGAGACTGTTGAGTTTATTAATAATGAAAAAGACATACAATACCTATGGTATACTACACCTCAGACTATATCTGCCCCAACATTTCAACAACTGTACTAATATTTTAATCTACACTGATACCTGTATTTAACCATTGCCTATATGACCACCACTATTTATACCTATACATACTTTTTTACTATAATTTTTTAGCAAGGTTGATGATTGAAATATACGTATAAACATTCGAATGACAAAAGTTGAGTGTCCTTTTGTAATTAAATCTTATGCAGCAGTTAAGGTTTATGAAAGAAAATATCCACCATTGATGAAACTTGTTCTAACTACCTTGCTGATGTTATTGTTCACCCTGCTTCAGAGAGATGAATCTGGAGAGTTGCCCGCTCCAGATGCTATTGAAAATGTCCTTCCAGACTACAAGTACATATTTTATGATCCAAATCGAAAAACCAAAGCAAAGGCAAAGGAACAGAAAACACTAGAAGAGGAAGAAAATCAGCAACCAACGAGTGCTACAGCAGTAAAACCAGATGCCCACAAAAAAGCAGCTAATCAAAGTTTAGAGCAGACACAAATGAATCTCTTAGACCATCAAGTAAGGGGTACCTGGTGATCAAAAAATGACTAACCATTGCAAGCTAGTCATTTAACATTGTGAAGCTTACATGATCTGTGATATGAATATCAACTAGTAAACATAGGAACTAATATATGTAGTGACTAGTTGAATGCTTGGCATTGCACGGGTAATAAAAAAACTACTTATAAACAGTAGAAGGTAATGTGGTTACCATTGGCTAAATTGACAAATTAGCCAAAGGCCAAATTAGAAAATTTTCTAATCTGAGTAACTTAAGCTAGTAACTTAAGCTTGCTTATATTGCTAAACTTACTATAATAAGAATAATGAAACTAGCTCATGTGACACTACGTGTCACACAGCATTGTTATGCATATTTTAACAGTTGGAATAATCATGTGTACAACTATTCCATTGCATTGCAAGTTGGCTGTGTGGCTTAGTAGATTAGCTCAACTATTTCCAAAACAGGAGATGCCAAGTTCAAGTCTAGTGCAAAGTGGATTTTTCCTTTTTAAAACTTTATTGGCACACAAATGACAACCGATGGACCAACAAACACTGAAATTTATACATATAGCTTATTATTATTATTATCTATCTCATGACTTAAACAGACTTTAATATGATTATCAATAGATCCGCATAAGAAGAACTAGTAATTATTATATGTAATCTTTAGACAACCACCATAGATAGAGGATATGACATTTAAAGATTAGATTAGATTAAATTGTGTTTATCTTAAAAAATATAGCAATTAGCTGTTGGTTAGTTCGATGGGTTTGCAAATAAGCAAGTTCTGCGTTTATTTCTCATAAATAGCCTACTCTCTGATTTCCATGTTTATGTCAGCCAACCTGTACATGTGTTAGTTTCTTTTATTATTCAGACAGTTTTATTAGTGTAACATTCCTCATTGATGCATTTTTCAATAAGTGATGAAAAAACACAATGTCTGTTATCAACACTGTTAAGTAGTGCATATTTTACAAAAATCTTCTCATCTCTCTCAATGAATTGAAAAAAATGTATACCTTTGCTCTTCGAGTATCTGAAACAAAAACAGTAAGATTATGTTCCCATGTAACGCCTCACTTTTTATATTTTAGATGAAAGAGTTAGACAATTACCGTCAAGCTGTTCATAAAATGGGCAAAGATATTTTAACCCTGCGAGACCACATACACGAGCTAGAAGATGAAAATTCTTCTCTTCGTCGTCAACTTAACAGGTAGAATTATAATGAATTTCACAAAGAAGTGATTCTTTTAGCATGAAGAATCACTTGATAATTGACTTACCGCTTGTTACTGAGAGTGGTTTATTGGTAGATAGCCGGAAGGTCATTAGAGCAATGCTTCCTGTAATTTCAGAGCTGTCTGGTTACTAGCCAATCAGCAAGTCTGTTGTTGCTCCAGCATATGACACTGCATTGATATTTAAAGTAATATCCAAAATTTCCCAAAACTTTAAAATTAAAAGTAAAATTAAACTGTAAAGTCAACCTTAAATAATAGTAAAACTCACGTATTAATGATTATCACTTTATTAATATGTTGTTACACATGTTTAAAGTTTTCACATTTTGGTAGAGTTCTATACAAAAAGCTTCTTTTAATGTTACATGTAATGACTTAAAAGGCTTATTATTTTCTTTTTCACTATGGAATGAATTAAAAAAATTACTATATATTCTGTGGGTAATATTTGCTCCAACATATGGCTGTTTCTATGGCTGACAGATTTTGAAATGAATTAGCTTTCATATGCCTAAACTTACAATGTTTAAACTGTGACTTCAACAATTATGTGACTTTACCAGCCTACTGCTATATAACCGATTATCTCTGTAGGTAAACTACCTGTGACTAACAACTGGTCACAGGTATTACCTGCTAATACTAAATGAACAGGTAGAAAATCAACCACAAAAAATGTCTCTATATTACAAATCAATTCTACCAATACATAGCCTGAGAGGAGATAACTGGATGGGGGCATATGTGTGGTCCGACCTAATAATTACAAATCAATTCCACCAATAACTAGCCTTAGAGAGGATAGCTGGGTTTGGGTACATGTGTGGTCCGACCTAATAATTACAAATCAATTCTACCAATACACAGCCCGAGAGGAGAAAATTGGGTGGTGGCATATGTGTGGTCCGACCTAATAATTACAAATCAATTTTACCAATACATAGTCTGAGAGTAGATAGCTGGGTGGTGGCATATGTGTGGTCCGACCTAATAATTACAAATCAATTCTACCAATACACAGCCCGAGAGGAGAAAATTGGGTGGTGGCATATGTGTGGTCCGACCTAATAATTACAAATCAATTTTACCAATACATAGTCTGAGAGTAGATAGCTGGGTGGTGGCATATGTGTGGTCCGACCTAATAATTACAAATCAATTCTACCAATACACAGCCAGAGAGAAGATAGCTGGGTGGGGTATATGTTTGGTCTGACCTATTAACTACAAATAAATTCTACCAATACATAGTCGGAGAGGAGATAACTGGGTGGGGGCATATGTGTGGCTTGACCTATTAATGACAGCGACTGCTGTTATCACAATTAGTTTTGCCTGCAGGTGCAATTTTGCTAAATGTAGTTAACAGTTTATGTTTTTACACTTTTAACTGACGAAGGAGAATATACTTGCACAGGCTACACAGAGTCTTGCAATGAGGCGCACTATCAGATGAGTTATCACCCATATTAGTCAATTATGGTGAATAAATATAAAGACAAAATGGGAAAGAAAACAACAATGAAGATCCCACCTCACTTATGAGAACCATAGGGTGTTTATTTAAACATTCACTGCGTTCTCATGCTTTTAATAGATTCGGAGTTGCTTTCACTTTGAATCATAAACACGGTAAAATCCAAACGCATTCAACACCATTTCACTTTGCTAAACATGTACGAAGGCATCTGCTGTGAGAAAGTGAGTCTACTTTAACCAACTTTGTTTTAAGGGTCGCATGGGGAACCTTGCAATGATCTATAGAGTGCAACTCCGAATCATTGAAACTTCGAATTTGTTCTGTAGTGCAACTTCCATGCTACAGCATGGAAACACAGTGGTTTATAGTCGGACAACTGATGAGTTGTCATACCTCCACTCAGATGTTAGTTACCACCTGCAATATTTTGGGATCTGCATGTGAGTGACTTGTATTGATAGCATCTGAATGAGACATTATCATACATTGAACAAAGTAACCAAAGGTTACCAGTTGCTCACGTCAATAATCCTTTTGCACTAGTTTTATTTTAAAAGCACTGTAATACACACCATGTTTTTAAATTGCAAATCGTATTACCATACTTGCACCCTGATTGGTTTGAGAAACACAAACGAGTAATTAATTATAAACTGATTGGCTGATTTGATACACGCCTGTATCACCACCCGCATTTGGTGATTAAACATTGAACACATTACATTGGTGTTTTGGCTGAAGTCATGTGGTCTGCTGTATCAATTTTTAAGAAGTTCTCAGCTGCAGTGACCAGCCTCATTGAAGACAGAGAATATACTTTACTAGATAACATTGGTAATTTGATGGTTTGATTACATAGTTAGGTAGATTTATCGAACTCCATTTCGTTAGTTCGTAGTTGTGTTCCCCTGCTTTGATGGCTAGAATTGCAGTGTGCAATAAAGCTCTTAACAGCAAAAATTATTTATCACCTATATTAGTCAATTATGTTGAATAAATATAAAGACAAAATGGAAAGAAAACCACAATAAAGATCTCACAACACTTACGGAAAACATTTATAAATGAAATAAATAAATAAATAAAAATAAAATAATGCTAAATAAAATAATGCTATAGGGTGTTTATTAAAACTCGCAAACATTCACTGGGCTCTTCAGCTTCGAAGGGAGCAGAAAAGAACCTCCACTTAGATTAAGTTAAAAATTACAAGCGGTAATACAACTATAACAGACATACGGAAAACACTCGCTCGCTTCAAAAGTGGCAAGCATCAGTTTTATACAGAGAAGATCATAAATAAATGATATTAAATCACTTACAGGTATGATGAGACAAGGAAGGAACTCACAGCAACGACAGCAGCTGACTTTGATGCGATCGACAAGAATGAGCTGATAGTCAGGTATATGACTTTGAAACAGAGAGTGCAGTCTCAATCTACGGAAAACACTGAACTCAAAGAGCGAATTAAAAAGTTGCAGAATGAGCTAAAAAAGAGAAATGAGAAAGAAAAAGGAATGAATGACATGAAAAAGGCGCACACATCCCAATCCCAAGAACTTCATAAGCTTCAGGTATGTACTGTACATATTATGTGGTATTGCATTGCAATCATAGAGAAGTTAGATGGTAATCTTTGTTTACAAGAGCATCCCACAACACTCTAAATCTACATTTTGTTGCATCGCTTTATGATTTTAACTTTTGGTTCTGTTTACAAACTCTACAATATTATGTTTTACTTATATTACATAATAACTCTAAAGTGTCTTACATTATATTTTATTTTTATATTGCTACCTTTTGTGTTTATGCATTATTCCTTACATCGTTTGAAAGTAGGCTGCAAGCTTGCTATAGACGTTCCACACCTTAAATACATCCAAATTTATAAATATCTTTCTGTTGGCCTTCGTAATCTTTTGCAAGTATCAAAATTGATATATTTATGAGCCAGAATAAGTTTTCTGGTATCAAACTAGGAAACATTTTTTGAGTCGATGTGAAGTAAACATAAACCAAGACTGATTTATTAAGCTACACATGTTGCTATACATTATATATATTAATATATTACACTACATATGTATATACACTATATACACACTATATACACTACATATGTATTGATGACAGGAAAGAGCAAGGAAGGTTACGCAGTTAGAGAAAGCCTGCCTTCAACAAGAGAAGGTGATAGAGAACATGGAGAAAGTTCTGAATAGTAAGAAGTTTAGCGGGGATGATGCTACCAAGGCTATAAATGAAGAAAACCAGAGGCTAAGAAATGAATTAGAGCAGAACAAGGTAATATAGAGCAGAACGAGGTAATGTGTTGGGTCAATCTTGTACTTCCGGCCTAGTAGATGGGTTGGAAAACATCTTTACAAATTTTTCCACTATCATTCACTTCCTCACTCATTTACCCCTCTCAAACATTTCCTTATCTATTTCTTCACTTTCACTCCCCTGCAAATTTGCCTACTCTTACTTGCTTCATCCTTCTCATGCATTGTTCCACATTTTCCTCTTCCACTCACCAACTCACTCCAAGACTCATATTTCACTCATGCTCTGACTTACACACTGGTTCACAAGCTGACTCACCCACTCCTTTCATTTAAATTCACAAGGTCATCTAGATCAGTAGCAAGTATGGCAATGATGGTCATATGGATACAATGGGTAGTTGACATACGCATCTACTACAGACCAGAATAAGGTTTGGGAAATTTCTTGTGTCATGGAATGCGACAAGACCTGTCAGAATGTCGTCTTGTCAGCCATTCAACAGACTTTTCTCAACTTCCATACATTCAAAAACTTTCTAAAACATTCTTAGAACTATCTATATGCTTAAAAAGCAACCATCTTATCAACCATCCACAGGTAGATCACCATCCCTCATACCTAATAGTCATCTTTTACCTAAGATTTGTGCCGACACCTGAACAGTTCATACCTATGTAGGTGAGTGGAACCAGTGAGGCCGAGAGGTTACAACTATATGAACAGTTGGAGAGGGCAGAGAACAGGGTTGGTACCTTAGAAAAAACCCTGGCAGACAATGCACGAAGCTGGGCAAAGGAAAGACAAGATTTACAGACAAGACTAAATGAAGCTGAGCATGGTTTCGCCAGGACCAGCACCATGGTTCTTCATGACTATCCATCTGGTCCTTACCAAAGACCTTATGAGCCCAAACAAGGCAGAACTTTCGGAAATGGTTCACCTATTCTAGAGCCTATTAAAAGGTTTTAAAAACAAGCGTTTGCATTGTTGGCTAAGACTTCATTGATGCATTCAGAATATTTTTTTTCCCGAGAAATTTATGCCAAATAAAAACTTCATTCAATGGTCTATAAACAAGGCTATGGGAAATCCAGTAATGTCCAAGTCCCAGTATCATATCAGCAACATAAAGAACCATTTTATTTTTTTATATCACATTAAAATTATTAGCTTTATTATAGCTTTGTATTCATTTTTTCATGTACAAAATACATTTAGCTTCGCAGAGCAACAACTTTGAAAACTGGGATAGACTATTTACATCTGTGAATACTCACTGTAACACCTTGTAACATACATGTAGTTATAAAAACAAGTGGTAAATTTTGCATAGATTTCACTTTAATGTTTAAAAAAACAGCCTCCACAGATTTCCGGCTTGGATACCGCTACCAAACAAAGAGCAAAGGAAAGTGAATAATGAGACAATGGTCAACAAAAAGATAAAAACAGATAGTAGTTTTATTAATGAGATCTACCAACAAAATAATCTAAGTTGTTGGCACTCAGAATATAGTAAAAACTTAACATTTGGCATCGAGCTAGTCTCGTGAATCAACCTACAGTCAGTAAATACTAACGTAGATTATATTCAAAATGTCCAAAAAAAGTGAAGATTAAGGTGGCTGTGAACTTTCCCCACGCAATGAACGCAACACTTCCATAGAATGGGCAGCACCCTTTACCAAGCAATCACGCCCTAGTGTCATAGGATAAAGCTGTTCACAATGACCTAAAAGATCACATATACTGTTCTTGCTGCCGCACTCTTCCGCTGAGTTGATTGTTAAGAATTTGAGAGGGTCAGACGTGTCTTGTACTGTGCTCTCTCTGGTGCGTATCTCGTGCCATTCATTCAGCTCCTTGCTGTAATGCAAAACCTTGCTCAACTGCGACGTCGCTTCATACAAACTAATGAGACCTCGATAGTCGTACTGCAGCCCGCTGTAACCTTTGCCAAAGAGTTTGATTGCTGAAGAAAAACAGAAGAGTCATAAAGCTAGAATTACAGATGACAAAATTTGGTAGTTGAAAGTTCTCTATTTAGATCATGCAGCAATTGGTTTGCGGCTCTGAGCACGGAGAATATTTGTTATTATGTTATTATGTTATTATTATTATTGTATTAAGGATGAACTTACTCGAACTTTTAGTAGATTTTATCCGAAATTATCAATATTTTTCTATCATTAGTGATTGTTTTTGACGTTTGCGGTGATTTGACTGCCAGGATGTTTAAAGATTAAAGTCTCAGAAAACACTCAAAAAACAATACGTGATGTCACTAGTTGCTACCGTTGCTATAGTTGATATCGGCTATTGCGTTCAAGTTGCAGCGTTACGTGTCTCTATTGTGCCGTCTCTTTGTAATTATAGACATCATAATGACGATTTCACTTGTTCTGAGCGTTTTAAACCGCGATCACGTTTTATCAATTTTATTCTTGAAACATCCTGACTATCAGACCAGCCAGACAAAAAACAATCGTAAATGATCGAAAAATACCATAACTCTTTTAAATAAACTCTTTCACCTATGATTTAGACTCACAGTAATCTTTCACTTATCGTGGTTAATCGAGAAAAAAATGCAAAATCGTGTTATTTCTTTCAATTTTCCCATACATTAGATCAACTATAGCGAATGGGTTGAAAACCAGTTTGTGTGACAAATTACAACCTTGTATTCAAATACTAGCAGAAAGGCCAGCGATGCTCCGGATTTTCTTTATTTTCAATCAGATAGCCGCAGATGGTTGTTTAAGAGGCTGGTTTTCAGGAACCAGATTTAGTTTTGAAACCAAATATTTAAGCGACCTGATGGAAGAGACGAGGCATATGCGCGTGAGGTTTGGATAAAATCGGACCAATAGAATGACAACACATAGCATTTATATAGAGTAGCACGCATGTGCAATGACAGAGTGGGTTTTATTTATATACTAGATGAATTCCCGGTGTTGCCTGGGTAATAAAAGACCTTTTCACAGAAAATTTATTTTTATTTAGCAAATATAGTATTACATACATAACGACAAGAGTGTTTTGTGCAGTTGAAATACATTGAGAGAAAAAATAAAACAACAGTAAAGGTGTTTAAATGTGAAATAATTAGCAACTAATGGCTAGATAGTCTGTTTTGCTACAATGATTACAATGAAAAATGATTTGATACAATTAATACGAACTGAGAAACCAAATAAAAATAATGAACACGTTGAATTAATGATAACAATGAGTACATAAAAGTGTGCATATAAAAAAGGTTACTGTTGCAGCCGAAGCACGCTGTATTCAAAGTCAACTGGTACAAACGTATAGCAGTGAAGCACACAAGGGTACTTTGTTCGACCGAATGGAAAGAGAATGTGGAGGCAATTCTTACTCGAAATAACACAACACAAAACTGTCCACGTGAAAAGTTTTTAGCTATTACAGAACACCATTAGAAAGAACGGGAAATTAAAGGCGCCACGTAACGGCTCATTAAAAGACTACAAAAAATGGGAAATGATTTTAAAATTAGTATTAAAAAACTTTCAAAAGAAAAAACCGCAAAAGGTAATATTAATTAACAATAAAAAGTAGATATTTGGCTTGTACCCTGCAATCACGATAAGGATAAATAACATAATAAAAGAATGATAAGGATAGTTTAGACTAGTGGTTAAAGGTGCCTGTTTATAGACATGTGAGTTGAGCATTGCGAGTTCAAATCCAGTTCGCTGCGGATTTTTCATTGTTACATTTTAATCGCTTTAACTCGACACAGAAGCCAGAGATAAGCAAACACTGAGATTTATATACAGTGTACATAGATATTTAGTTCACCGTACTACTCAAACAAAAATCAGTGGTACCAACTGCCTTACTAGTTCATCTCTTTGGCGGTAAGGAAAATTCTACAGTAATATCATATTCCCAAAATAACTCCAAGTAGCCTCTGAGAGACAAGTTAGCCGAGCAATGTTTGTTTGTGAATCTGTTTTTAATCTAAGACTGTTAGATCATCTTTTAAATTGCTTGAATCATCAAAGTTATGTCGACAAAGCGCCAACTCCATCCTATAAATACATCCTATAAATACGCAGCTAGTAAACAAGTTGCGATTCTCTGATGGAGCAAAAGGCAAGGCATGAAGTAATAAAATAAAAATAATATTGCTATTTTATACTAGCATTAAGCCCGGCATAGCCTGAGATTGTTTGTATTCAACCAGATAGCCTGCAACCCATGCAGATGCCCCGCAGCATGCGTGTAGATATTCAAGACAACTTGCTACACTGTTTTCCCAATAACAATCCATGAACGTGACCATTGGAGGCAATTGGCCTTAATGCATGCAAAGGCACGCATGCTTGAGTTTCTAATCAAATAGGTATTTCAGAGGCTGGTTCAATACTCAATATTCAATACTCTGTCTGGTTCTCATGAACCAGACAGAGTATTGAAATTAAATATTTTTAATTTCAATACGCATACCTTTCTCTTTCAAGATTCATGCTTGAGTTTCTAATCAAATAAGTATTTTAGAGGCTGGTTCAATACTCAATATTCAATTTCAATACTCTGTCTGGTTCTCATGAACCAGACAGAGTATTGAAATTAAATATTTTTAGTGACCTGACGGAAGGCATGAAGCATAAGGATGCACATCGGTTAAAAAGTGTAGAAACGCGTATTATTTATGCAGACAGACAATGACAAAATGGGATTGATTAACAGAGATAACCACTAAATCTATATACACTTCTCCCTCCATAATAATGTTAATAGACTTTTGGTGAAGACATCAATATATGTATGCTTTGCATATAACAATTGATTTCTAGTGAAGACATCAATGCACTTTTACGTACATATGTCAATAGAATTCTAAAGTAAACAGTGAGGAACGCATACTCATGTCAAAAGATGTCTTGCAAAGATATTAAGGCATGCATATTTATGTCAATCGTGAAGACGTATGTCAATAGATTTCTGGTGAAGATATCAAGGCATGTATATATGTCAACAGATTTCTAGTGAGGACATCAAGGCATGTATATATGCCATTAGATTTTTTAGTGAGGACGTCAAGACAGGCATGCTTATGCCATTAGATTTTTAGTGAAGTCATCAAGGCATGCTTGCCTATGCCAATTGATTTTTAGTGAAGACATCAAGGCATGATTGCCTATGCCAATAGATTTTTAGTGAAGTCATCAAGGCATGCTAGCCTATGCCAATTGATTTTTAGTGAAGGCATCAAGGCTCGTATATATATGTAAATAGATTTCTAGTGAAAACATCAAGTAAGCATACTTATGTCAATTGATCTCTTATAGAGCTCTTCAGCCTCAGGCAGTTTCTTCATGTCATAGTTGTAAAGGGAGGCTAAGTGTCCAATACTCAGGGCAACTTCATAATCTTCTGCCCCCAAGATGGCCTCTTTAGTCTCGATTGCTTTTTTGTGCATCTCCTCTGCTTGCTGTAACGCAAAACAACAACAACGGATGATAACAGCTGCTGGCATCTGTTGGCCCGCGCAACCATAAATGTTCTCTATATAGTCTAAAACGAATATATCAAAGAAAATTACAAATTTAACATCGGATCATCACTGGCCAGCAGTTGGAGTGTTTGAGGAAAAATGTAACAATGATTTATATCGTTGATCATGTTTAACATTGTCAGTAATTCATCTGTAGACAGAATATCTTCAACAGCCCAGTAACTTCAAACTGAATTCTAAGGCTTGCCTCCCTCTATCTACAACTCCCCTCTTTCTATCTATCTATTATCTATCTATTGCCTTTCTCTATCTACAGCTCACCTCTCTATCTATGGCTTGCCTTTCTCTATCTACAGCTCACCTCTTTCTATCTACAGCTCACCTCCGTCTATTTATGGCTCACCTTTCTCTATCTACAGCTCACCTCTCTCTATCTATGGCTCACCTTTCTCTATCTACAGCTCACCTCCGTCTATTTATGGCTCACCTTGCTCTATCTACAGCTCACCTCTCTCTATCTATGGCTCACCTTTCTCTATCTACAGCTCACCTCTCTATCTATGGCTTGCCTTTCTCTATCTACAGCTCACCTCTCTATCTATGGCTTGCCTTTCTCTATCTACAGCTCACCTCTTTATCTATGGCTTGCCTTTATTTATCTACAGCTCACCTCCCTCTATTTATGGCTCACCTCCCTCTATCTACGGCTCACCTCTTTTTAGTTACGGCTCACTTCTCTTTATCTACAACTTACCTTTTTCTGTCTACAACTCGCCTCTCTCTATTTACAGCTAGCCATTATCTATGGCTCATCTCCCTCTCTCTATTTACAGCTAGCCATTATCTATGGCTCATCTCCCTCTCTCTATTTACAGCTAGCCATTATCTATGGCTAATCTCCCTCTATCTATGGCTCACATCCTTTTTTCTACATCTCATATTTCCCTATTTATGTGAAGCTACCCTAGCCTCTATTAACTGTTCACCTCTGCCTACAACTCACCTCCCAGTGTCGTAGAGTCTGGTAAAGTCTTCCCAAGTTGCCGTAGTGCTTGGCCGTCTGCACATTGTGGTCCCCAAAGACCAACTTAGCAAGAGCTAATGATTCCTTGTGTAGGTTGAGGGCTTCAGTGAGCAACTTTTTGGCCTCGTTCATGTTAGTTGTGTCTATAGCCATCTCTTCCAGTATCAACGCTACAAATCGCATTACATATGTTAATAGGTGAAAGCTCAAAGTTAAAATTATTTAAGCTCAAGTTCTCCTGACTGACGACAGCAGGTTAGAAACATAATATGAAACTGCCAAACGTGAAGCTATATTTCTAAAGCAGTGCTATATGACTGCCACATTGTAAAATACATCATTACATAAGAGCAGACATTAACATTGTTAGATCCTTTTTAGTTTTTCAACCTAAAATCAGCAAGTCGAGCCTATATAAAGACAGTCTTATGCCACCTGGTGGGTGTGTGTGCGCGTGTGTGTGCATGCGTGTGTTTCATTTCATCAATTAGTAAAAATATAACATAAAGCAAAAAATAAATATAGTTACAATATTGATTGAATAAAAAAAATGAAAGCTTAATTTTTACATAAGTAAGGTGTGACGTATGACGTAGTGCAATATGACGCATACAGATGTAGCTGCAGTAGTACAGCAGCTAGGCGCTGGACACACAGAAGTTGGCACAACTTGGCAATAAAAATAGCATTCACCATCTCATTATAATAAGAGTAGGTTGGCCTTGGTTAATTTATGTTTAACAACTGCTATTGACAACTCTTCTAAAGTTACTAAAAGGGATGTTAAGAGGTAATAACAATATTTAACTAACTGGTTTTTAAAGCAACGAAGAATTTCACAAATAGAACTATTATAACATAACCGTAAACAAATCTTTACATTTTAACACTATCTTTATCACATCAGTGTTTGTAGAATGAACCATTAACCCACCTCGGACTCTTTTAGATGATGCCAGAAGTAGATGATCGGAGGGTAAAATAGATACAAAAATCTTCATAGCTTGGTATGAGTGCCTTCTACAAGACATAATAGAACACAATTGGATGACACTGCAACAAAAGGAATCAATAGGCAATGGGGCGTTACATTGTACTGATATAAACAAAAAAATGCTTTACTTTAAATAAACAGATGTTCAAAAGAAAGCATTACCATTATAAATATACAGACTCATTAAGCAGCAAAGGAACAAAGGGATGATATTCTAAGCCTTTATGTAGCAGATTGATGAAATTATATCAATAAAAAAGAATACCCTGAAAACCCAGAGCAATTACTGGCCATTATGAAGCGACGTCAAACAGACTCTGCCTTGCAAACGAGTTGGTAAAATGAGAAGTCACACTAATAGCTAAAAATTAGTTTCGAATCAGATCCAACTGTAAACAATCTTAGCATACCATCATCTTGAGTCAATGAGAATGCTTTAGCTGCTGTATTAGTCAAGGAGGTAGAAAAGTAGACATCATTTGCTTACAACTGTTTTTCTTACTAAAATGCCCAATTGTTCCACAACTTTAATTCTTTTATGTTAAAAATGTTTTTCTGAAAAGCTTTTATAAAACTTATTTGAGACCAAATTGTATGTAGGTCTAAGAACCAATTGAAATTCAGGAAAGGTTTAGTTTAACTTCAGAAGGTAGTAGTTGTTTTTCAACTCAATAAATAGTTATTGACTGCATAAGTGACTGGAATATTCCTTTGTGCTGAGTACAGTCCTTTGTGCTGAGTACAGTACTGTGTGATGAGTACAGTACTTTGTGACGAGTACAGTACTTTGTGATGAGTACAGTACTTTGTGACGAGTACAGTACTTTGTGCTGAGTACAGTACTTTGTGACGAGTACAGTACTTTGTGACGAGTACAGTACTTTGTGACGAGTACAGTACTTTGTGCTGAGTACAGTACTTTGTGATGAGTACAGTACTTTGTGACGAGTACAGTACTTTGTGACGAGTACAGTACTCTGTGACGAGTACAGTGCTTTGTGATGAGTACAGTACTTTGTGACGAGTACAGTACTTTGTGCTGAGTACAGTACTTTGTGACGAGTACAGTACTCTGTGACGAGTACAGTGCTTTGTGATGAGTACAGTACTTTGTGAGGAGTACAGTCCTTTGTGATGAGTATCAACATATTTTTATAGACTGTGTGGGTCAAAAGTTATGACGATTGTTAGTAGGCTTGTTAGTGGACTTGCGATTTGAATATCGCGAGTTCAAAGCCAGAACGAAGGTGATTTTTCGCTGCTAAAACTTTATCGCTATAACCAGACCGACGAATGACAGACGACAAACAGACAAACATTGAGATTTATAGATGTACTAGCTGTGCTACCCGGCGTTGAATGGGTAATAAAAAGTCTTTGGTCAATAAATTGATTTGTATTTAACGTGTAACAACATTTGCTATTCTTAACTTTCAAACTACATATCATGAGAAAAGTGTTTTGTGTAATTGAAATAAATTTAGAGAGAAAATAAAAACAACTGCAAAGGTTTTCAAACCTTGTCAAACATCTTTTAAACTCATATTTCCTCATATCATGAGAAAAGTTTTTCGTACAGGTCAGATAAATTAAAAAAAATAAAACGACTATAAAAAGATTTAGATGTAAATATAAAATAATTAGCAAGTAATAGCTATATTAAGTCGGTTTTGCTACGATTACAATAAAAGGTGATTCAGTAATGATACAATTAATACGAACTGAAAAAACAAAACAAAAATCCTGAATATGTTGAATTAATAATAACAATTCTTGCATAGAAGTGTGTGTGTATAAGAAAGGTTACTGTTCCACCAGAAGCTATCCATCAAAACTTCGAATACGGGAAACTCCTACTCTATGGAGACTCTTCCCATGGAGACAATGTAATTGTCCGCACGAGATAAATTGGTCTTGACCCAAGATGTAGTGATTGAACCATATGAAAAAAATTTCTTAACAGGGACATCGTAACGCGTGGCCGCATCAGTAAAATAATCAGCGTGCGCTATAGCTTGAATGACAGGCAGACATACTTTGAGAAATATATATATATATATAGATGCAATTTTTTGTCTTTGCAGCATAGGCCTTGCTGTATAGAAAGAAGAGAGAAAAATCAATTTAAATTGATATTGAGGGTGTGTGCTCCCCTAAACTTAATGCAAAGTTCTGTAATTATGGACCGTAAACCCAGTGAAAGTGTTGATACAAACTAATAATACTACAGTTAATGTACAGTCATGAAATTAAAAGGTTAGGTTTAGTTTTTCCCTTTTGAAAAGCCAAAGGAGTGAAATTGGGAAGATCTTGGAACGGACTAAACAATTTACATGTATTTTACAGTATAATGTACAAACCGCGTAACTTACACGATCTCAGAATGATTTATCTACGTTGTAGAAGCGTCTACTGTAACTTTAATGCTTTACAACTTCAGTGAGACAACTCCAAGAATTAACTTGTTAACTGAGCAAAGCATTAAATTTTTAGAGCTGATATACAATCAGCTGATATATAATCAGAGGACAGAGTTAGCCTCAGCGCCCAAATTAAACAAGTTGATGGTAAAAGGAGGGTGACCTATACCATACCTGGCAGTGTCAAAATCACCATTATTATACTCCTCTACATAGTGTGCATAGGCAAGGTCCTCGTGAGAGAGAGCCACATGAAGGTTTGCCCCTCCGAATATATGCTGCCGAATCTGCAATGCTTTCTGCAAACGGGATACTGCATTGTTAAAAATCTTTTAAAATTCTAATAACAACAAAGACCTCTGACATATAAAAGCATCACTAGCTTATAGAGCAAATCACCCAGATTCTAGGCCAAAATTCAAGTAAAAAAGCCCCTGATTTTTTATTAGCAGTCTTTACTATAATAAGAGGCGTGCCCGTCTATTCAAAGCATCAGCTGGCAAAAAAAGATAACAGTGCACCGGATTAGAACTCACAACTTTCAACATAACTACTAGCCACACTACTATCTGCACCACTCCAACCACCTTGCTACACTTCCCAATAATTGTGCCCATACTTAATAAACATGACAATCTCTCATAGCACATCAGACTGCCAGGGTATTAGTAATTATAATTGAAACCAGCAAGCTATGAGTTTGTACATATTAGCTTATTATCAAGCAAAGATAACTCCCTAAAAACAGTCTGTTCTGTCATTGATGTATTATATTTACAGCCTATTAGCATCTTGAAAAAGAACATCCACATGTAAGACATTTGACAAACATGCAAATAAACACAGACAAGCAAGAGCTAATTTTATCTTTTTCTTGAACTGATTCGTATGTCGCCACCACACAACCCTACTATATATGGTATTTCAGATAAGAAGTAATAATAAGGAAAAGCCTGACCTTATAGACGGAAACAGCTGATGAGACATGGTCCAGGTTTAGCAGGTAAAAGCCATAGTCCATCATGGCATCTGCATACTTGGGATGATTACATCTGTAGTGCACGCTACGCAAGGTACAAACGTTAGTGAAAGTGATACAATCTTCAATGGTGGAGATCATTCAGCGTTGATGAACTCTATGCATTTATAACTGTGACATATATTAGCCACTCAGTAGAGTACACCATGACTGTATTGGTCACGGATAATTTAAATACATAATAATATCATAGAGAATATAAATACACATATATACTGTATATATACCAAATCTGCAATTGATTGCTGTTACCATGCTCTGAAAAATTGAGCCAGTCTTGGATAGGCAAACCAAGAAGAAAATATCAGAGAAAAGGTTATGATGACATCAATGCCAGTTTAATTATTTTGTACTACAACTTAAAATTAATTAGTAATAATAATCATTTTGTGTTTATTACTATATCATGTATGTAAATGAAAAACTTATAAACAAAAATGTAAACAAAGAGGTCAATATCGAAGGAGTTGTGTGTAGTGGATTGAACTTGTTCTTAATTTTATCAGAAGTATCGGTATTTTTCTATCATTTGCGATTGTTTTTTATATTTGAGGTGATCAGAACTGCCAAGATGGTTCAAGATTGAAATTGACAAAACTTGATCGAGTTAAAACGCTCGGCAACAACACTAACCTACAACATAAATGAATGATTTACTCAGTAAGTGCTACTTACTGAGCAAGCTTCATTGCTTTTTTAATAATTCTTCCAGCTAGCTTGAGATTTCGTTTAACGACAAAACCTTTGGAGCAAAGTCTGAGCACATCAATGGCCGTGTCAATAGGTACGTTTGGCTGGTCCAACTCCTTCAGAGCAAGCAGACTATATTGGAAGGCCTGCTCAACAAAACGCATCAACGATGTAGCCCTCTGAGTATAATACGCAACTCTATCCAGCTTTAACAATTACTCAACAAAAGTAAACAAAACACCAAGTCTTTTCAAAGATACCGACATGATTGCCAGTTTAACTTACCCGGAAGCACCATTTTATTTTACCGTAAAAGAAAAATCTTTATGCAAACTTATATCAGAATATTTCCCATCCCAGAATATTTGATATAATATTCTGGACGCATATATTTTATAAATATATACCAGGTGAATGAATACCCAGCGATGCTCAGTAATAAAAAAGTTGTTGAATATGTCATGTGAATTTGATAACTAGACTTGCCTGGTTTATTACTGAAACTGAATTGGCTGTAGCCAACAGGAGAGCAATATAACAGTTATGCAACAGTTGAAAGAGAAAAGCTCACAATTATGTAAGGTCGAAAGATACAGCTAAACATACATAGTATAAAAGCACACAGAAACTAGTATGTAACCAACACACAATTGTTATATTTACGAATATTAGAAAGTGGTAGGAATCTACGCTATTTGCAAGCAACAAACTTTTCAATGGTTCAGATGGCCCAGCAACTGCTGGAGTTTCGTCTTTCCACTTGATTGCTTGACAATAGTGACAAATTTTATCTATTTTTCCTAACAAACAAAAATAATCACTCTCATAGCTAACAGAGCAGTCATAAAAATGTTGCAATTAAACTGTTCTTGCCAAGCAGTAGATTTTCTTGCTGTAATCCTCTCTCGATCACACGTTTGTCTTCATGCACGTTGTTCATCAAGCTCTAGGGATCTCTAGGCAATCCTCTCGGCTGTTTGCTTATTTTTGTTGATGTTCCTGATCAGTCTGAGATGCTGAAGTTGTGCTCTCCTTTCATCTGTCATTTGCTAAGTGTCTATTTCTTTGCTGTTCAGTTTCCAAAGCTCTAGCAGCGGCTTTCCTCATCCTGACTTTTCTAAGTCTGTCTTCTCTTTCCTCTGATGAACCATTGCGGGTTCTTTGTTTTTTGAGGCATTAGATCATGTATAACTTTTCAGAATTCATATATTTAACATTTTAATTTGAAATAAAAACTATAACTGAATATGGAACTATAACTGAATATGGAACTATAACTGAATATGGAATATAAAAACTATAACGCATCTGTAATTGAAATTAAGCAAATGAATGTCTGAAAAAAATGATTAAATTATAATTATAAATTAAATGATAAATTAATATTAATAAATCAGTTTGAACTAAAGGACTTTCAAGAAATATAACTATTTACTTAACAGTAACAAATCAAAGACTTTAACAATGTTATCTATTTAACAATAAAGGAAGATTGGAAATTAACTAAGTGATAATAACAATGAAAGAAAAATTAGCAATGTTTAAACTTAAAATACTATATTCAAATTATGTTTTTACAAAAACCCAACTCAAAAATAATAATAATGAAATGAACTTCATAAACTTATAAATTTATATGAACTTTATAAATGTAATAATTACTTCAAAAATATAAGAGAGCGAAGAATAACTGATAATTATAACCTTACACAACAATACAGTAAAATATTACAGTAATTATGTTTGTTATGCAATCTGAGATTGATTCAATCACAAATTAAGAATTCGTGGAAGTCGAAGAAAAAAATTTGTAAGCTAATACCGTTATATTGCCAATACACAAAGCAAGTACTGTAAGGAACTTTAGTGATAAACTGTGTAGCGAACTCAATATTTGTGTTGGGGAAAGGTAATTACACATGTTAGTGTACTATGTCCATATTAAATAAACAATATTCATACAAACAATGATGTTTTAATTGAAATCGATTAAAGACAGTTGGTTATAAAAAAAATTGTTTTAATTAAAATAAAAGAATAACGTAAAAACTGTAAATAAAGAAAAGAGGTAAAGTTTTGATCGTATTTAATGATTGTGGCACGGAAGCTAAAAGCCAAGCGTGCTACTATTTTCGCAAGCGCTGCAAATGTATTTGCTCAAATACTTTGCAGCGTGGCAAGGTCAATGTAGTGTAGGGGTTAACTCTCGTGACCGCAGACCCGGAGAATCCGGTATCGAATCTCCTGCAGAGTGGACTTTTCATGTCTTAAGGTACGGCCACACATGCCGATTTTTTTGTTGGTTTTGACCGAAATCATGAAATGAATGGAAAACACAGAATTTTTCGGCCGTAATTCACAGAATTGTCCGAGCTGTGCATGCTCACCGAAGTCGTCAACGAAACGCTTTTAATTGGTTAAACAAATTATTAGCGAGCACGATTCTAGCAGCTTTCGCAATTTGTATAGTCCAAGACACATAACGCGACACGCAAGAAAAATATTAACGCAATTCGCCATCGTAAATATGATGCAATTAACTTGATTGCGCTAAAGATGGCAACTCTTTCTATAACAGAACTTTCGCTGCTAAAAAAGAAATTCTTATTATTAAAAAGAAACGATTCGTAGCCATAGTGTCCAAACGATAAAAAACCAATGATAGCACAATCTAGGCAGTTGCATCGTATGTACTAGGTTGAATTGCATTGGTACTTTTATTGTGTGTCATAATACATGTCTTGGACTATACCAATTGCGAAAGCTGCTAAAATCGCGCTCGCTAATAACCTGTTTAGCCAATTAAAAGCGTTTCGTCGATGATTTCGGTGTACATGCAAAGCTCTGACGATTCTGTGAATTTCGGCCGAATAATTCTATGTTTTTGTTAATTTCGGTCAGAACTAACGAAAAAAATTGGCACGTGTGGCCATACCTTAAAACTGTATCACTATAACTGGACAGACACTCACATTTATATATATATATATATAGATATATACTGTACATGTATACAAATAAATATATTTTATATATAAATATATATTTTATATATATACAAATGTATATATATTTTATATATCTAAAAATATGTATATTTTTATACATGTATATATACAAATTATATTTTTATATATATACATATATGCAAACGTACATATATTTCATACATGTGAAAATATATATTTCACATATATATACAAACTACCTGTGCTTTCCAGCGTTGCCCGGGTAATAAAAATCAGCTTATAAACAATGATAGGTGATGAGAGTTGCCTACCACTTGCCATTAGCCTGACACAATGCCAATGGAAAATGGTATTAAAAATCAGCTTATAAACAATGAGAAGTAATGAGAGTTACCCGCCACTTGCTATTAGCCTAGCACATTGCCAATGGAAAATTCCAGTAAGCTAATTAATAAGCTCTAGGTTTCTAATGACGGTATGCCACGACCTTGCGTCAGCGTTGTCCAGCTACAGCTATTCTAATAATAGCTATAGCTGGAGGGACACACATACATACTTTGAGAAATATATATATAGAAGTATAGAAGTACAGTCAAACATGGATAACTCGCGTTCGGATAGCTCGAACACATGGTTAACTCGAACGGTTTCTTTGGTCCGTTCCCACGTAATGATAAATTGCTTTAGATAACTCGACCTCAACTCTGTTAACTCAAACAGTTTTTTGCCAACGGCTACCGAGACGGTTGTTATCGCTTTAGACAATCACTTTATTCCAAGCCATAGAGGTAAACCTCAACTTTTCGTAATTCATAGGTCTCGTTATTACCACCGTCGGAAAAATATTTTTGTCAACGACTTTTCTAAAGGTTTGGTGAATTTTGATTTTTACCAAACATCCGCTTAGCGATCGCCTTTCGGAAGCATGGAAAAGTGAGGTGACCTTCGCATAAACTTCAAGAAAAATCGGCAAAATTGATCTTGGTTAAAACGCTCAAAAGAATAAGATGTATTTTCTTTTGAACATTTCAACAACGATCAAGTTTTGCCAATTTTAATCTAAAAAACGTCCTGGCAATAACATCACCTCAAACAACAAACCAATCTCAAGTGATAGAAAAATCTCCTATACTTTTTGATAAAAAAACTTTACATTAGAAGCATTTAATTTGAAACAAGCCATTTACGCTTTTGATTTATATATAGTTTGTATATGTACATGTATCTACTGATAAATACATGCACTTGTGACAGTGCTCTGATAACTTGAACGCTCTGATAACTCAGAACACTTTCACTCGGTCTCGTGAAGTTCGAGTTATCCATGTTTGACTATATATATATATATATCGCTTTTGTGATTTGAGCACTCAAGTGCCACACATTGACTTTCTTAAAGTCTGTGAGATAACTTAGTGCTGTTTCATGGCAGGAAGTCAACTCTCGTTGGCAATGGGAGTTACCTCCCTTGCCAAATCTGAGCTGCACTGATGAGGTTACAATACATGAAACAGTACTGTCTGTAGTGTGACAATACAAAAGTATATAGCCTATATTTTATATATGTACAAATATGTATGTTTCATATATATATACAATGTACAGTCAAACATGGATAACTCGCCCACGGATAGCTCGAACACATGGTTAATTCGAACGGTTTGTTTGGTTCATTCCCACGTTATGATAAATTTCTATAGATAACTCGAACTCAACACTGTTAAATCGAACTGTTTTTAGCCCAACGGCTACCGAAATGGTTGTTATCGCTTTAGAAAATCACTTTATTCCAAGCCATAGAGGTAAACCTCAACTTTTCGTAATTCATAAGTGTCGTTATTACCACCATCGGCAAAATATTTTTGTCAACGACTTTTCTAAAGGTTTGGTGAAATTTGATTTATACCAAACATCCGCTTAACGATCGCCCTTCGGAAGCGAGGTAAAGTGAGGTAATCTTAGCATAGACTTCAAGAAAAATCGGCAAAATTGATCGTGGGTAAAACGCTCAAAAGAAAAAGATGTCTTTTCTTTTGAGCATTTCAACAACGATCAAGTTTTGCCAATGTCAATCTAAAAATTGTCCTGGCAATAACATCACCTCAAACAACGAACCAATCTCAAGTGATAGAAAAATCTATACTTTTTGATAAAAACGTTTTAAACTTTACATTAGAAGCATTTAATTTGAAACAAGCCATTTGTGCTTTTGATTTATATTTTAGTTTGTATATGTACTGATGTCTTTTTTTTTAGCATTTCAACAACGATCAAGTTTTGCCAATGTCAATCTAAAAATCGTCCTGGCAATAACATTACCTCAAACAACGAACCAATCTCAAGTGATAGAAAAATCTCTATACTTTTTGATAAAAACGTTTTAAACTTCACATTAGAAGCATTTAATTTGAAACAAGCCAGTTGTGCTTTTGATTTATATTATAGTTTGTATATGTACATGCATCTACTAAAAAATAAGTAAATACATGAACTTGTGACAGTGCTCTGATAACTTGAATGCTCTGATAATTCGATCACTTTTGCTCGGTCCCGTGAAGTTCGAGTTATCCATGTTTGACTGTATGTATATTTTATATATTTACGAACATGTATATTTTTACATGAATATACATGTGTATACAAAATATACATGTATATTATATATACAAATATATATTTCATATATATACATATGTAGGCCTACATATATTTTATATTTGTACAAATTTATATATTTGATAGATAAACAAAAGTATATATATTTTATATACTTGTATGTATCAATATATATATTTTATATATATATATATATATATAAAATATACATATATGAACATATGAACATATATATTTCATATATACATATGTTTTATATGTGTACAAATATATAATACAAAAAACCAAATTGTAAAATATGGTGCTAAACTGCTAATAGACTATAACATTGTACTCTGATAACATACTAAATTGTATAAGTTACTAAATATTAATGTGAAAGTGAGTGCAAGACAGTCTGTTACTGAAAAAGTAAGAGTTTGAAAACATACTCCATAACCCTTAACTTTGTTAACTCATAAAGTCATAACACATACATGTTATAGAGCATCTGATATAAGCAGGTCAACTTTATTAGCACATGTTACGAACCCATGTGTAGTGACTTTTAGCAAAATGAAGCATGGCCATTTCTACATATATGGACGCCATATTGTACTCATCTCTCGCCTTCTCACTCAACTCAGTCACCATATCCATCGTACATTCGACCATGGCAGTAGCTTCAGAGTAACAACAATAGCCATTTTGTACGTGCAAAATTCTACAAAGCAAAACAAGATTTAATGATATGCGATTGAAACGGGGAGCACAGTCTGTGCTAAAGATCAACGGCCCAAAAACTTTAAATCTTTCAAATAATAGTGAAACAATTATGAAATCTCTATTTAGAGAAAAAATAATAATAAGTTGTTAGTAAATTTCTTTATGCATCTACTTTGTGTATTTGCTTCATTATGAAAATACAGTGGAACCTTAGTGCTTGATCATAATTCGTTCAAATTTGGCGGTCAATCACGAGTTTGTTCGAAAACTGAAACTCATTTTCCCATAAGAAATAATGAAAAGTATTCTAATTTGTTTTCATCCCTAAAAAGCATGCATAAACATTAAAATAGTAATAAGAACAAAGGCAACACAAAAAAGTAGAAAACTGGCGAACAATGCTCGATTGAACTTACTCCGCTAATCGTCTGTTTCGAACAGACGCTCACCAAATGGGGAGAAGTGCTGAGGGGTGCGTTTTGTTCAGCATTTTTTGTTTTCCCTCGGCATTCTCCAGCTCGACTCAGCTAATTCAAGGACCAAAAATTGGTTCGAATTCAAATGCATTTTCTACTCGAATTTTTTGGTTGAGCACCAAATTGTTGGAGAAAAGAGGGCGAGCACCAAGGTTCTACTGTACTACATATTATTTAAACTATCATTAGAATGAATATCATTTCTACATCGACATATTAAATTGATGAACATACCATACCATAACTATAGAATCATATAGCAACTACAAATGCTTATTTCCTTTTAGCATTATCACACAGGACTATTAGCTTTGACAAAAAGTAATTATAGGTTTATAGCAGTGTTTGACTGCTATCACTATACTAACAGGCTCATGGCTAGTTTACTGGATGTCACAAAAGTAATTTTGGTGAACAAAATCACCTATAAGTAGGACAGAATGTTTTAAAAATGATGAATAACTATAATGCTCATAGTAGAGCAAAACTGCATGAATTGCATGAGATTTATATTGCTGACAGACTTGACTTAAATGGGACCAACAACATGATAGACTAAGGCTACCTCCATAAATTCGGCCAATTTTAATCTTACCGTGGACAGCTTAAAAAACAATCAAAAGTTTGTACCATCAGGATTCAATGATAAAATGAAACAAACGCTAAAATTGACAGCAGATATGAAGGAAACCGGCAGCTCGCTGCACTTGCAAAACAAAATAATATACCTGAAAAAAACCCATGGACTCATTGATAATCAGTTATACAGGCCAAATCTTGAGTAGCAGATTCAGAGCCAACATTGTTTTATAACGCGCGTTGCTACATGAATGGCAAACCACATTTTACTCTATAGATATCTCTTCATACACATGTAGATGCTGGCTTCACATGTTTGTGAAATGCCATTTACACGCATTTCACATGTTTGTGAAATGAATACTAAATTAGACATTACAACTGCTAGGTTGAACTTTCTGATAATATCTTTCTATACTATAATTTTTGATATCATTCTGGTAATTTGGGGGTTTTAATAAGAATTGTCTTCCTTTGGTAGACTACTGTAACTTTTATTGTGAAACCAAGTACCTTATGACACAAGCAATACCTCTGTATGCTGGATACTTCCCATGAAAATGTTTTGAGTAGACTTTACTTTGTTTAAAGAATCACCTGTTGCTATAGTTACTAGTATACATGTGCAACTGGTAATCATGTAGTTTGATAGACATACGATGGATAACTTAACCAGTAGAGAGCTAATCAGCTGATAATGGTGGTCAATAAAGGAGCAATCAAAGCCAATAAAATCACAAAATATGACCTCGCAACGTAGCACTATATGTACATTAATGAACGCTGTAAAACTTTCCATAAGCTCCAGGTCAGCGCTGCCTAGCAAGTGTTCGATTGAGTCTCAGATGTTCGGCGAGGCCTTTTCAGAGGTTCCACACAAGTCGTACATTTACAAGTACCAAAAGGTTGATGAATGTACATACGATGCTTATAGGGTTCAGTAACCCAAAACGGTTAGGAGTCCTTTACAACCAAGCAGTGAAGATTTTCTTGATACAAAGAACCTAGCTCCTTGACAAGCAAGGAAAAAACCATAACAGCTTCTCTTCTTGCATGATGAAAACTGTACAAACATAATTTAAGCGGCATTGTGAACGGAGAGCCAAAGCTGGATGACAAAAAGGAATGAAGACAGGGCCACTTCTTAAACACTCACTTAGTGCAGCAATTCAGGGCAGCAATTATTGACTCTTCATCAGAATTACGCTGAATTATTCTCAGAGCTAAAGTGTAGACTCTCTCGGCATCCATATACCATCCCGCCTCCGCTAGGAAGTCACCTGAATAACAAAAAATCAACCATAACAAGCTAGCTGTTAAGCAACTTTCTATCTTAACTATAAGTGTCCATGTTTCTACAACCATTTTTATTTCTCACCTTATCCAGTTCACACGAGGAAAACGATGTTTGCGTCTGTACAAACAATCAAACAAATGCGTAAATATAATAATGATTTGAGTAGGTAAGTTTATAACAAGCGCTTGTTTCTAATTGGTCAATTGCATCAATAGGAAATATGTTACAAAAGATTCATCAATAAAAAATAAGATTCGATGTGAGCCAGTCATGCTATAAAAGACACAGAAGACAATTTCACGCTAGCAATTTGTATGCAAGTTTGATATCTCAAATTAATTACTACAAACATGACATATATATACATTAAATTGAAAGGCATACCGATTGTACTGGTGAAAATCATCCACCATCAAACTGTGCTAGGTTAAGAGTATTTTTAGCAGTAAAAATTGGACATAAGAAATGTGTAATCGTCTGCTATTGACCATCAAATGACCAATAGCAAGCAATTACACATTCCTCATTAATTTGAACGAAGCATAACCATGTCCACTAACAAGTATTTAAACCTCTTTAAACAGAAACTAACATTTAGGCATTAATGCAATGTTATAATTGGCAGCTGGCATCAATTCACTGTTATGATTGGTTGGTGACATCGTTTTACTGCTATGATTGGCTGCTTCACATTGAATGTGGTTGGCAACCACCTGAAGCAAGCCTATAGCTTTTCTATGCAAATTAGTCAAATATAATAATATATATATTTCGGACAATATTGACCTACAAGAGTTGCATCTTAGTTTAAACCTCTTCAACACACATAAGATGAGAATACATGTACATGTACATGTATACATGTACATGTATTCATTAGATGAGAATACAACACTAAAATTACATGTAAATACATGTACTGCAAGTGACTCTACTTGAATAATTTTTACTTATATTATTTCATCAAAAAATTAAATTTCGTTTAAAACTGGCCAATGGAGAAGTTTCTGGGTATTTTATAACTTTTTAACTCTGCATCAGTCAAAAGGGTAATTATTATGATAATGTAATGCAGCTGTTCAAGTGGTTTACACAACAGCCAAAACAATAGGCCCAACAGTAATTTATAGGGTAATAAAAAACAACAGTTTTAATTTAGAAAATAGTATAACAGATTCTGGAAAATAAATACTCAAATTTGCTTCAAAATTTCAGGCACTGTAAGCATTCTTCATAAAAAACTGGTTAAACCCTGACACTAGCCAAATTCCAGATCTATTTGCAGTCATTTCCCTGAACCATTAAAAAGTGAGATAGAACAGATGCGAATATCAGTCATTTTAAAACTGTTATAACTAAAGAGTAGTGTACTTTGACTGGCCCTAGATCCTAACTAGATGTAATATAAGCTAGGAGAGTGACTCTCTGGTCACCAACTTACCATGGATCTCAAGCAGTTGTTTGTTAATCTATATGGGCATAAGTCTCTTATGATAACTTCGAATCATATGAAGTCATACAAGAGTTTCTTTAGCGATAGTAATACAAAAGATCAGATGATGAGCTAGTCACAATGTGATTGCTGAGACTTGATACGGTAGAACTTCCTTTAGCAAAAGAGTCCGAATACAAAATTTCCAAGTTATGAAATGTCTTTTTTGAGAAATATTGCTTCGAACAACAAAAGATGTTTCTAAATACAAGAGACTGAATACCGAACCTTTAAAACCACGCTGCTGACAATTTAAGCAGATGGGCAGCTCAGTTCGAAAGTGACCTGACTGAGCTGCTCTGCAATAGGCTGCCGCCCAGTAAACTCCTTCCTAGTCAGCCAATGCAAAAAGCAAACAAACACACCGCTCATATTCGTTTTCACTTGCTATTTCGCTATTACTTTTTTACTATTTATTAGGCGATAATCTAATTCTAATACGCATTTGTTACAGATTTTAACCGTTACTTAACACAAGTATTATGCCTGAGTTTTGTGGGAGCTTGCAACAGATTAAGGCAGTTATAGGGTAACATGAGTTCCTACTTACAAATTTTCTGCTTACGAAACATTTTCCGGCACAAATTAACTTCTTAAGTAGAGTTTCCACTGTCAGTAGAAAGGCACACCAGTGTAGTTTCAGCAAACTACATTAGAAATGACTAAGTATGCTTACCAAACTCTATGGCAAATTGTAGAGTTCCTTTTACAGCATTGCAGGACTTGCCCAGCACCTGAGCTGTCATTGTCGCTATTCCTTGCGTATAGAAAACCGCTATACTACAGTCGGCTTGGTCCATTAGACATTGAAATATGCCGTGAAGTTTTAACCTATAACAAAATTATAAATCAAGAAGAGCTACAGTAACCAAACCTTAGCTGCCTATTTTTGCCTTATTAACTAAAGATTTGTGCCAAAGTGAACATCATGAAACAAACTGGAGCTAGTAGAGCACTATCAGTGGAACATCACTGGTTGCACAATACCAAATACACAAAGCATCTTTGGCACAATGTCAATTGCTTAATCCCGGCTGCACGTCAGCTGATATATGCAAACTGCTAGCTCCGAACTGCTGGCTTCTCATTGTCAGTTGCACATTGCCAGTTGCGTATTGCCAGTTGCGTATCGTCAGTTGCGTATCGTCAGTTGCTTATCGTCAGTTGCTTATCATCAGTTGCTTATCGTCAGTTGCGTATCGTCAGTTACGTATCGTCAGTTGCGTATCGTCAGTTGCGTATCGTCAGTTGCGTATCGTCAGTTGCGTATCATCAGTTGCGTATCGTCAGTTGCTTTTCGTCAGTTGCGTATTGTCAGTTGCGTATTGTCAGTTGCTTTTTGTCAGTTACATATTGTCTGTTACGTATTGTCAGTTGCATATTGTCAGTTGCGTATCGTCAGTTGCGCATTTTCAGTTGCGTATTGTCAGTTGCTTATTGCCAGTTGTGTATTGTCAGTTGCGTATTGTCAGTTGCTTATTGCCAGTCTCTTATTGCCAGTTGTGCATTGCCCATTGCCAGTTGCTCTCGTACATTGTCAGTTTTTTGTTACCAGTTGCACATTGTCAGCTGTAAAGAATTATTTGTGCAGTGTTAGTATCCCATTATTGGTTGTACAATGCCAGTGTATTGCCAGTTGCAAAAAGTTAGTTGTGCATTATCAGTTGCCCATTATCGATCGTTATAGCTGAATGAATATAGATTCAAATGAAAGAAGTGTTTTATATGCTTACCTGCTATTTTTGAGAAACAGTTCCATTACTCTAATTTTTTGAAATTCTACAGATAATGATGTGATGTAGCCAATTTCCTTAACCTGTTCAAGCAAAAAGAAAGGCAATAAATTTACAAAAGATTTTGTTCGATACTGATCACAATATTATACAAGGATACAACCTACCTTCATCAGCACATCAACCTGCTGGTGAGCAGGAAGAATTTTATAATCTTGGCAAACTGATTGAAGATGCCTGGCAGCAATATCAACAGCTAAATCATACAAAGACTGCATGATGTCGCAATTGTGTCTGTTTCCTGTAACTGCACTCGTATTCTTCTCTTAGGTTTGCTTGATTGATAGCTGTCAAAACATGACAGTGAAAGGAACTACAGAAACATTTAGGGAGATTAAGGAAAATATGTACTGGTGGAGATATGTGGATGCTAAGTAGTACACACAACCAACAACAAACTTAAGAGTTCAACAAGAAAACAATGTGGAAAATAGACTACCTCACTTAAAGGTTGTCTTGCAACAAAATTCACATTACAGTTATTTAATATCAAAAGGTTCACCATGTCTTACTCTGCTGTGTTGTAGGAGCAAAATATGTGGAAATGTGATTAGAAGATCTTAAAAGCTCAAAAATGAACAGTTAATCGCAGCCATCACGAAAACGCCGTAGGTTGGAATCCCTTTATTTTGATGACATATTCAACTCGACGTGGTTATTGTTTTGACACGATCAGAATTGAATATACAATTATTTTCACACAATCGTAGAAATCACCCTGTGGAATGATTACTGTTCATGGAAGAATGACCCAGATCCAAAATGTCACCAAAAGTAATCATATTATCACAAAGCAACAGCAATGGCAATTATAAATTTGAGGTAAGAGTATACTTCTTTTAATGATAGAACGACAAAAAACTAGGAAAGGTAAATAAAAGCACGCATTCAGACATTCTGTAATGCATGCTAGTGACCTTAATACATTCTTACATTCTAACAAGATTGATCTTTGAGATAATCAAACCTTTGTGTCAATATAATGAGTCAATTTAGTGCGATAAAACCCCTTGTCCTTCACACAAAAAACTTACACATTCCCAAAACGTCAAGGAATCTTGCTATGTTTACTTCTACAAAATGGACATCTTAGACCTTAAATCTATCTTCTCTTGTAACATTGTGCTGGTTTTACCACTAGATTTAAAATTATGTCGGATTTCCAAAAAAATTATCAAATAGTTTTCAAAACGAAATGAATTTAGTCTTCAACTTTTCAAATACCTAACATCATATGCTTACCAGATTGAAAGATTGTTTACTTAAAACCACAAATCCAAGGATTAGTCAAGAGTCCATAGACTAATTCTACTATTATCCTACTTTTTTAAGCTCCCAGCAATCACGAACCTTTCCCCTTCACTTCTGCCAAATATACAAATGCGTTACAAAATTCACCTTTCTTAACCTCTGTGAGAACACATATTGTGAGAAATGACTGTCAAACAGGTACCCAAGCGCTCGATTCAACCTACTTGTGTCTGTGGTAACTTTATCTCACATATTAGAAGTTTTGTGTTTTGTTTGTGGTGTGTTTTATTTGCACTGCCAGAATAGTTATGAATCAGTGTGAATTATTTGTGACTAGGATCTGGAAATGATTGCATTCTCCACACTCAAAACATGTGTTTGACTTGGACTCACCTTGCCAGGAGGCGTATTAGTTTACTTTTCCCAGCACATTGTGATCCCAAATTATTGGCAGTTACTTCTGCATCTCAGCATACTTTAGAACTTTATTTAAGCTGACAAAATCTGTGTATGAATCCAGCGTTCTGATTTCTATGCCTAACAACAACAGCATCCTCCAAAACATTATTTATTATAAATCTCATCTACCTTGTGTATAGGTGGGTTAAGTTTAATAACAGAAAATTGTGACTATTGTGATTACCACTTTTCAAAAGATATAATTTTAATTCCAATTTTGAGAATGGGATTTAAGTAAGAGTCCAATTTGCTACAAACCATTACTTTTTACAACTGTGCCAAAAGAGTGTGTAGTAAAATTAATGCTGTATCTAAAATGATGGTACACAATTGCTGAAGATGAGATGTGACATGAACCCACATGGTCAAAAGAGTTTCATCAATATTGTGGAGCAAAAATACATTTTCATACTAGCTTATTATTATCTCTCGGTAGAAACGCAAAGAGCTTAGATATCACACATGCTGCCATAGCGGTATAATTAAAACTGCTGTTTTATTTAATTAAACAAAAAATGGTCATTGCAAATAAATCAATAAAATTAGCAAATTAGTAGTCCTTCTAGAGCAGGAATGACTAGCCTACGACTACTTTTGCTCTGGTCAGTAAGTTAGATAACAAAAAGTTGTCCCTCAGTTTATTTACTACTATTGTTTGTGTCGCTAACCAAATTACACATTAATACATCCAGATGTTTTCAATCACAAACGTTTACAACAAAAGACTTCACATGAAAATACCAGAAGACTAGTATTTCTACATGCTTTAAAAAATACCTTTTTAATACAGAAAATAGTACTATCATTAGAAATTAGCTGCAGTTATGAACCAAAATGAGAATTATACAAATGCGTTTTATAATACCTTCGTTTTCAAATTTACAAGATTATTATATAATACATAGGCTACCTGAGCGCATCTAAAATGTTGTTAGTTTAAGCGCTCAGCGGCCAAGCTGCCTAAAAACAGTTCGTCCAATTCAATAACTTTCTCTAAAAGACTTATATGACAAGAATAACAAAAAAGATGCTAAAGTAAAATAAAACCTCATTAGATTTGGTGTCGCTTTTAAAATCTACAGATGGCTAACGCAGTTAGAACTAAATTTTACGCTATAGTTTTCAACTACCTTTTCTTTTGCCCGAGTTTATCATACGACGATCTTTCGATGATGCTACTAAGTCAACTTAAACGGCCGTGACATAATTTAACTCCTTCGATGAGATAGTGTCCACGTTCGTCTAGCCATAACGTACACACTTTATATGTGTGTTATGCGCACCTGGAACCTGGGCTATAATTATCTAGATAAAGGTTTCACAAATCTCACATTGTCACTAGGAAGGACTTTCCAGCTATCTGCACAGTTGATCTCGTAGATGCATCTGCAGCATTTGTTTTCTTAAAACAGAATAATGACGACCTCACGAGAAGTTCTTGTATTTGTTCCTAATCTTATAGGTAAAGCACTGTGTGGCATTCATGACAACCACTACGCAATTACACCGACAAAATGTTTTACGTTCATATGGTTATACCTAGGATTTAAACAGTGTTTCTTGGTGGTTCTAGTGCTTAACTATATATTTTTTTATATAGTTACCAAAAGAATTGCAGCACTTGTGGATTTTCTCCATAAAATCAACAAATTACTTCCGTTATTCCTTCATTCCAACATTCGTTATTTCTATAAGCCTGAATTTACTTATTTTATTCTCATTCTGTTTTTCATGGTCTGCCTGCAGAGGCCCTTTTGTGGTTTTGTTGATTTTTTGCAAATAAATTCGAGTATCGCCTTATATATGCATTGGCTATGAATGTTTAGCGGTAGCTTCTGTGCATAGTGCAGATTAAAAATGAGCATTTTACATTTGTGTGATTTTATTAAGAGGAGGAGGAGGCTGAAAAACAATTTTTATTAAATATGGCCAGTTTCTGTGATGTTAAATCTATATATAAATCTCAAAATTTGTGTGCGATTTTGTGTGTCCAGCTATAGCTATTAAAATTTAGGTACGAAATATCAGTTTCACGCTGGATTTGAGCTAGGAACCTCCCGCTCACCAGGACAATATCTTACCAAATAAGCTACGCATGATTAATGGATTAAGTGAGCGATATATGTCACTATCTGGGTAAAAATACGCATACCGTGCTGCGTTAACGCAAGTCATTAAAGCTTGCTCTCACGGCTCTATTAGTGAGTTCAATAATAAGTTTTCTAACTAGCTTACTCAAATTAGCCATTGGTAATGTGTCAGGCTAATAGCAAGTGGCAGGCAACTGCATTAGCTGTCACTGTTTATAAGCTGGTTTTTATTACCCGTGCAATGCCGGGCATTCCGCTAGTCTTACTATAAAATTACCTTGGGAGCTAATTTGCCTCACATTTGTTGGACATCGCCAAAAAAAAGAAAACTACCTTTTGCTGATATCTCATGGCCATCATTTGTTATACATATTTCAATAGTTATCATCCTCGTTATTTTCTTTCATTTTTATACAGCTTTTGTTTCTATACGACAAAATTTACAAAACATTGCGCATATTTATAACTCATCACTTTCATATTACTGTATTCAACATTATTATGTAAAAGGTACAACTAAGCACTTAGACGTATTATGCGTCATCTGATTTATCTTTTGCACCAGTATAACATTTTTATAATATACTGCTACAAGTTAATTAATTGTTTATTCATCAATGATGCTCAGTTAATACACGGGTATGCTTACTGTCATATAAGGGTCATTGAAAAATAAAAGCTTCTATAGAGCGTACAGCTCAAGAATGAAGTATAAAAAGCAGTGATTTGCTAGAAAAGTGATGCCTTACATATATAATTTGCTTAGCCTGAGCACTCATTAAATTTTAATCATTGTCATACTCTTTTAAATGTGGCTGGTCTTGTGGTCCTGCTGCTATCGGATGATACCGGTAGTATTTTCAAGATGATAATTATGCATTGTGTCAGGATGTATGAATAGGCATGAGAATGCTGATTAGCTATCCTATATCCCTTTCATCTTAGCCACTGGTAGTCTCTATTACCTTTCCTGATATTTCCGAATTTTATCGAGTATCATAATAGCAAATTAATTCTTATAATTCGGGCTTCTTCTAGGTAATAATTTTGAAATACTCTCATTTCTATTATATTACTAATATTGTTGCAAGTTTCTATATATCATATACAAAAATATTCATAGAGATATTTGGTTGTAGGATATGCAAGAATAATTCTAGCTATTCTCTCCTGCTACTACATGCCGATCGACTATGTGACAGCAGGGACATGCTATGTAATCAGTGGTCTGCTGGATGCATTAGATGGTCATGCTGCAAGATACCTCAATCAAAGTATGTCAGGAAGATAATCATTTGTGCCATTACAAAATGGAGCATTTGTGTAAGCATTCAAGGGAAGGTTCTTCATGTCAAGCTAGTGTATCTATAGCAACCTTTGATATGCAATTTTGAACAATACACTCTTGTTTGCGGTGCTTTCAGTTTTACCTTTTAAATATCAATTTTATGTACATCAATTTGTTAGGAATAATTTATAAGATAAAAACTTCTTTTATTCGCATGAACTACACATTAGCAACTTAAATAAAATTTGTTATTCTTCTAGTGACCATTCTTACAGCTTGCAATGCATGTAAGCACGGCAAATTTTTTATATTATGACTCTTTTTGTAAAAAAAGAGCATTTAATACACACGGACTGCAGTGATTGCGAACAGACGCTTCACCTGACACAATCTTGCCTGATGTTTTTCTCTTGGAGCTTTGTGTGAAAAATTGATTCATTAAGTAATTTGCCTGGACATAGACAAAAATTGCTGCAAAGTCGTTTCTTCCAATGTGCTCTGAGCTGATAGAACTAAAGGTTTTTTTAATTGACCTGCTTGCCTAATTTTGCATATCAATACTTTGCATTCATCAACTCTCCAGCAATGCTGAACTTAGTCGCTAGCAACTAGGGATTTAAATAGGCATCCATGTCTTGTTGCAAACATGATCTGCTAGCCGCTGGTGTAAATTTTATTTTTTCGAATGTTTATAATCTAGGTCATTCACGTAGAGCATGGCGTGACAGTCACGAATTAATTAAAATTACAACATTAATGATAGGTTGTTGTCGCAGCTCGTCTCACTGCTTCAGGTACGGCTGTAATTCATACTGAAGCAATGATACCACTTCATCTAATTGACGTTGACAAAATAGTAGAGTTTGGAATTACACAGTTTGGTAATTTCATTCTTAACTAGTGTGATTTACTGGCAGCGCTTGGACAGATAATCATCAACATTTTCGCATCAATATTTTAAAGCTTTTTGTATCCTCTTCCCTTCTAAGATGTCTATTCACTGTGACCAGGAAATCTCAAACTTAAGTAACCTTAATTTGGGCATAAACCTTTGCTACTTTAATATTGTTTGCTGCATCAAAATGATTTGAGGCAGCAAACAATGCATCAAAAATGATGCATTTTTGATGCATCAAATATATTTGATATATATATATACTGTATGCTTCTACAACTGAAGAGTAAATATCTGCTTTTGCCATGTAGCTCATCATTGTAATACAGGTACAAAATCATTAGACATATTTTAATGTTAGCTTAAAATTTCAATACCTGAATAAAATGTTTTTGTTTTAAATGCACTTTTATTCTTGCACAAACATATTCAATTCAAAATACATAGTAGTACCCAGTTACAATCTATCAAGTTGACCTTAACCTTTAGTCCTGCTATGTGTCGCTGCAGCATCACTGTTTGGAGCCATGTTAGATCAACTGACTGATCGGTGTGCTACGGCTTGTCTTCTCATCACCCTTGCCATGTTTTACCCTGATTACGCGATGCTTTTTCAAATGAGCACAGCTCTTGATATAGCGAGTCACTGGCTTCATTTGCATAGGTGAGTCATTCATCCTCTCTCTTGGAATCATTAATGACTCTGCAATCTCTGCATTGCTCAGCAAATAAATTAAACAACTCGAACAAGCAGAATTGGCAGCTCTATTAGAGTCTACTACAGTAGAACCTCTACTTATAATATTGGTGAAGGTTCTACTGTATTCGTGTTTAACTGCTCACACCTTTGTGTAGCGGTTCTCGTGCACAAGCATCAAAATATTTTACCGTGGAGTCGGATGAGCCATCTTTCAGCGTCAGTGGGTGTGACAATGACCTGAGCCTGTGATCTGCTGCTTGGACCATAATATATCCATACGTGTTTCTTGATAATCGGCATTACTCACTATCGCTTTTTCACAAATCATCCACCATGTTATACGGACTATGATTGTTAGCTGATGCTTTTGATGTTTGTTCTTAAAGGTTTAAATGAGCCAATAATCATGAAAGAAGGCCGTGTAATATAAAAAAAATGTATATTCATATGTTATGCATTTAATAGAACTGTATAGAATTCATTTTATTCTGGTAGTAATGTTCTTGAAGCTAAAAGACAACACGATGTTGGATAGAGTCTAGCTACTAGCTGCTAGTAAAACATTACCTGAAATCAATAAATGGCTGGTCTTTCACCTTCATATATGCACCTCCTAACACATTCAAAACATCTTGTATTATATTCTTACATATACCGTATTACCATACATTAGTGTTTTCTTATGCTGCACTATCACATAGCCTACTACCAGGCATTGGAAACTTTACATATACTACATTACACGACATCTGAACTTAATTTTTCATTTCAATTTATGTAATTCCACGGCTTTCTTGCAAATGCTTGACTCATTGCAATATAGGTATATTGGTTAGGCATAAACTCGTGTAAAATATATTAGCATGCGAAGGACTTGTAAGAATTTATCAGCATGAAAGATGTTAGGACACGTTACCTTTAAACATATAATAAACAGCATAGGAATGTTACTACTGACTACTTTCTGTGATGACACGTTATTTTCTTACTAAATAAGTTATTTAGGCTCATTGTTACTTATATCAACGTGTATAACTATCCGGTTGTCACTCACTATATTAGAAATTCCCCCGTCATACAGCCCACGACCAAGGTGATATTGGAAAAGAGAACGGGTACTGATGGTTGAGAAATGCAATATTAGCAGTCAAATGGCACTGCAGTGCAATAGGATAACTGCAATGGTAGCTGTAATGTACTGGGTGTTATTATGTACAACAAACGGCAATAATGAAAGGAAAAGATTATATGTTTATATCTTTCCCCGCAATAGGAGAAATGCAATATTAGAAGTAAAATGCACTGATATTATTAGAATAACCAATATTATTAATATAGTAATACAGTAATAATAGAAAACCAATGCACAATTTTGTTTACATTTCAAAATGTCATAGTTAACAATATCAAGAAGTTGTGATATTTATATAGATTTTTAGAAAATCTATTTTGACAAAACTATTTAGAAAAAATAATAACAGTAACATATTGCCCAACATCGGTCACTATATACTTCGATCTTGTAAATTCGAATGCTTATTTTTATAATTAAATCTTATAAAATCGAATAATTATTCTTATAATTAAATCCTATAAAATTGAATAATTATTCTTATAATTAAATATTGTAATAATCTCATAAGAATCGTTAAAAAAATATCGTCATTTCCTTTACTTTCACTGCTTTGGACATCAGTTGGAATACCAAAGTATTCATAAGTGTCCAAAATGTCAGTTACTTTGAAATCGGCAAAAAAAGACGATTGCTTTTCAGTACTTCTACGTTAATTACAGAAACCTTCGGCAATTGGCCAACGCTATAGACTGGTGAAATGTGCACGTGTTTTTTTTTCGTGAAATGCGCACGACCTAATGGTTCTATTCTCTGTCGCTCGGCATTTCGTTTGCCAGTCTTAATTTTGATAAAAATAAGGCTTGTCAAGTTTTAATAACGATTCCAGGCCGAATTAATCTGTCTATTTATGTATAATCCGATCAGATGGGTAAGGTTTAGGAAATTTTCTACAAATAATAAAGACTTGGTAACATATTTAAACAGGTTTATATGTGTTTTGCATCGTTATTATACTTAAACGACTCCATTGAAAAATGGTTAAATTCGTTGATGAGATTTCGGTACAAGAGTTTGCGACGGCCGTTGATGAATAATTTTCGTGAGTTGTGTGCACATAAGTATTTATCATAAATCTCCCAAACAATCGCTTCGCTCGTGTTTGGTCGTGGGATTATCATAAATCTCCCAAACAATCGCTTCGCTCGTGTTTGGTCGTGGGATTATCATAAATCTCCCAAACAATCGCTTCGCTCGTGTTTGGTCGTGGGACTATATTATCAATGTGTATAGTTTATCCAGTTGTCACTTACTATGCTATATTATCGAAAAAAACTTAGACTTATCTATACAAATCCCACTTTGTCATTGTGTCTGTCTGTCGATTTTATCGAAACCTCACACGCATGTGCTCCGTGGCTTCTGCCAGGTTGGTAAAAGTTTGTGAGTTTAGAAACCAAATAACTCAGTCCAGTTTCTGAGAACCAGCCTTTTAAACCTGCGGGTTATCTGATGAAAAATAAAAGATATCCTTGGCATCACTTGTCTTACTACTAGCTATTAATATTGTCTACTGCAGACAAGTAGGAAACCTTTGTTTCTAAGCACAAGTCAGGTTTTGTAGTATTTGAAATTGCTCTCAGTTTCTAATGTTTGTAAATCTTTGGTTGTATTTGAGACACTTTTCATGTTTAGTCCTTCATGTGCACTTATTGCTACACATACTGGCTTGCTTACAAGCTAGCCACACTAGTATCAGCCTATGTACATCTACACACACCACACGGACACACACACGTAGTTGTATATGAGCTTCTGTGTAGAAATGTATAAGAAGTACATATAATTCTCTGTAGAGTTCGTAATTGATTTCATCTGCATGAGTTCATACAACTGCATACACATAAAGGTTGCCTTATGGCGCTTCCGCAAATTAAAGCTTAGATGAAGATAACATGGCTGGCTTATCACATTATCGTATCACTTGCTAGTGTTAAAACAGGGTCATCTGACTCTATACATAGAATTTAAAGTTTTTTGCCTGCTAGTTGTGATTATAAACCTCTCACAGTATCAGTGTCATACACATCTACTTTCCCAAGCTGAAGATATATTCTAGGGTCCTTTTTCAAACCAGCCAATAGTTTCACAAGTCTGTCTACTTGCCAGATATGTCATAAATTTGGGGATCTACATGGGAAACATAAAATATGTTTTAGATCAAGTAGTCCATGACAATAAATCTCATCGTATGCAGAAATTACAAGGTTCACAAATATTTTTAACAATCTGTTTTATGTTCTGTTGTTTAGTTACCTACAATAGTGATATGCTGTGAGACACAATGTCCAACCAAATAAAGGATAGAAGTGGCTCTAGTTACTTGGTATTGCACTTACAAATGTGAGACAACAGTGTTCCTAGCACTGGTTATTATCATTACTATTATTATTAGCACATGTATTATCATGTGTTATTTAGCACAATCCTCTCAGGCCGGACTAGTCACAAAGCTATTGATTTGGATGAGAATCCAATTCTCCATTTCTACTACACAAACAGGGTAAGTTTCATCAGCTAGTATCAATCTATAGCTTTTAAGATTTTATCTTAGAAATGTTGTTCCTATCTCTGGTCTTAGCGCGTTTGTAAGTTAATCTTTGTACTTGCACTTGTTTAAGGATGGCCAAGAAGCCAAACTGCGTTTTTGGTGCTTTCATATAACCTTCAGTTATGAATTTAGAGGTCATGTGCGTGTTAGAGTGCTTTTCTCAATTGGTATAAACTAGCCAAAGAAACAAGGTCTGACAAATCATGTGATGGATTCATGTGGTTATGAATTTTTAACTGGTCAGTTGGAAGCAATTTAAAGTAACTGTTCATGGAATTATGACATTTAGAAGGAAGCTCGGAAGAGAATGGGTGGACTGTTCGGCCTTGCAGGTTGGGTGGTAATCCAAACCTGCCAGTCTTTGCTCTCAAGAGTTGTGGTGACTCAAACTATACCCTCATGATGTTCAAAGAAATTTCAAGGCTTTAGTTACCACATAGTGACTTTAAGCCAATGTGTCCTTGATCTAGCTTTACCTATCGGTCTCATCATCGTTAGTTGGGAGGTTTTGGCACAGCCCATCCATCCTAAAACTGCTAGCCTCATTTCTTGTGCACTTCATTGTGACTGCTTCCAAGTGCATTAACCCTCATAAAATTACCAATAGATAGGAAATATGTAACATGAGGATTCGTCTTACCATTTGAGGAGGTAAATCTAGAACAATCCAGCAGAGTCGTTTATATAGGATGTGCTGTGTCTGCCACCTGGCCTGAAAGTTTGGAAACAAAAAAATTATGAATGATGAAATTAGACAAATATAATTAAAACTGCTGATGGAGAAAGTGAGTGCACATAAAAGGAGGCGCAAGCAGGAGATCACTAGCGTGCAGGAATAGAAGTTCAGGAGTTGTTGGTTGAACAAATGAGAGCTCAAAACATTATATATATATATATATATATATATATATATATATATATATATATAGCACTATATAAAAATAATCCGGGATTGAAAATGAAAATAATATTCATGTTACTATTTGAAAGAGTGATACTTCACAGTATAATTAAATTTGGTATTGAGTAGAATTTAGTGTTATATTTAGTTGGAACTAGTTAACCAGCTAATGATGGAAATGGTATGGTTTCTGTTAACGACTCACTAAGGTGCTGCTCTGCAATGTTTGTAATAGAGTACATCTGATTGTTCGTGGCTTGCCAACCAATGAGTCAAACATGCTTGATAATTTGGGATAGTCAGTATATCAGTGTTTAGTTCATTTTTGTTTTGGCTCTCCTATAATATGGGGCAGTCTTCTGAAATTTGCAGATACATCAAGTCGTTTCAAACAATTAAAAGTATGCAAATATACTCTAAGAATGACTTTCTTTTTGTGCCACAATGTAATGCTGCTGAAACTGGCAATTTTTTTCATTTTGTATAGTTGAAATATGTTTACTTATGTTTACATGCGTATTGCTTTCTCTCCTCAATGTTATTTTTGTGTAGATTTATTATTTAGTGTTGCTTTTTTTGTAATCTTATGAAATAATAATCAGGGATTTGCTTAATTAAATGCCTCAGTTAATTTATTTCAAGTGAATGTAGATAGAAATTTTAAAGATTTTAAAAAGGTTAAGACAACTCCAATAAGCTTCTAGCTTATACTGACAGGCACCAACAATATCTTCCTTACAAAATCTACTTCTTGGTTATGTCATATAAACTGCTAAAGTATCTTCTGTTTGTTGCCAAATGTGCGACTAGCCCCTAATTTTGTAGCCAAAGTTTCTTCCTTCTTGCGTAAAAAGGCAATTAATCCCTAGTTTTGTAGCCAAAGTTCATGTCTTATTGTGTAAAAGCGCAGCTAGTTTCCGATTCTGTAGCCAAGGTTTTATTTATTTGCGTAAGACCGGAATGGGTTTCTTAAAGATTTGGTTTGGCATAGTGAAATATTTTAGGCATTGGGTTTGTGATCTTATTACTGAATTTTAAATGTTGGGCAGCTGTAGTAATTCGGCCTAGTAGTATCCCATAGTATTCCCCATAGTAATTCGGCCTACCCTATAGTATCAGAGTGAGAGCGGAACCTGTCAGACAAAACCCGAGTTCAACTGAGGAGGATTTAAGACCTGCTATTAGTGTTATGATTTGGTTGTCTAAATTATTGCTTAATAACTGCTCAGCTAGCTCATTATTTAGTTGAGTTTCTTTGCAAATGTATAGATTGCTTATTTTGTACTCAATGTATATGTATAAAAATACTAGCCAAATACCTGGCATTGCACAGGTATTAAAAACAGCTTATAAACAGAGACGGGTGATGTAGTTGCCTGCCATTAGCCTGGCCCATGTTCAATGACTAATTTGAGTAAGCTACTATCCGTATTGCTAAACTCACTAACAAGAGCCGTGAGAGCAAGCTTTAGTGATGTTGCATATTGCAGAGTGCTATGCATATTTTAACTGACATGGCGACTCGATTGGTTAGGTTATCTCTTGGTGAATGAGAGGTTCCGAGATCAAATCCAGCACAAAGTGCATCTTTCATTTCCATATTGTAATTGCTATAACTGGACCAACCGAACAATGGACTTTGAGATTTATATATATAAAAATATTCCTTATCATTACATTATGTGTTTGTTAAAATGTTGTTTTGAATTATGGTTGGCTTCTCTTATGTTTCAATATACCACAAGTAGAATTCTATTTTGTTGGTAACAAGGAATGTTGTGCCTTGGTTGCAGAAATTTCTCTTCTTCATGTGCGCTGGTAATGAAATGTTCTACACAGGACTCTACCTGCTGTTCTTCACGCCAGGGCCAACAGGTGGGTGGCATGTTGGATAATTCAATTGTTCTTTATGTACTTGCTGGTCGAAGTAGTTGTTCATGCTTCAACTGTTCATGCAAACATCTAGGCATTTTCTGTGCTTCCAGTGAAATTCATCGTCTGCCTGACGTACTGTGGAAGGTGAAGATGAGATATTTTTCCATTTTACTCATAGACAAATGATTAGGAAGTTTTGGAACAGTTCAAACCATATGGTTAGAGCAGAGGATATTATACTGTTTATGTAAGCCATATATGTACTTATGTAGACCATGTAAATTTCTACATAAAACTCTATGTAGGTCATATATTAGTCTTTCATGTAGCTGCGTAAACTATGATTATGTAAAACATATGTATGTCTATTTCGGCTTGTATGCTTGTATGGAAGTATATGTATAAGTAGAACGTGTGTACATTTAGTAAAAGCATATAATAATTTTATATGTATATAGATAATACATGCAGTCGTATTATAGATCTGAGGACAGTCTTCATATGCGAGGTGTCAACATAAACAGTGTGTGCAATTCGTAGACCATATTTAGTACAACAATCACTTCAACATAATAAATGGTAGAAAAACCAAAAACAAATCATGTGGAAGAAGTTGGCATGCGCTCAGGCCATGGTAAAGTAATTCAGCGTAATTGTGGTGCTGGTAATGGCTGTTAGTTGTAATCATTTTAGCTAGTGCAATACATCTACATAGTCAATGGGGTGTACTGGTCTAGCACGCTTATCTTCTCATGGACAACTGGCCTCAAAATATTAACTTGCCATAATTTTATCATGATATCTTGTAATATTAGCAAAGTCTATCATTTATTCGATCAGTTCTTTTTATTTATGTTTTTCTATTTTCAATTAATTGATTGCCTTGGCAACCTACTAGTACAGAATTATGTATTTTATTATCATTTTAACAATACTGTAATTAATGTAGTAATTAATGCATTTGTATTGAACTGCACACACCTTTATGTTACTATTCTCATGTGCGAGTGACAAAATATTTTACCGAGAAGTCAGATGAACTGTCTCTTGCCTTGATAATAATTATCAATAGTTTTATTTACCAGTTGAAGCTGGCATACAGTATATTATCATGCTACGTACCATCTTCTATATGAGAATATCCTTGATAAAGAGGATGTCAAGAATTTCTTTTTGTTGTTAATTAAAACGATGTGTATAGTCTCAACAGGCATTCTCAATAATTGATAATATCTTTTTAATTATATTTATTGGTTTAATTAGCAGAGAAAAACAGCAGTTGTGGCGCTTCAATGACTACTAACATTAACTCTTGGAACTTAAACTAACCAAGTTGTTATATTATAGCTTCGTATTCATTTAGCTCAGCAGAACGGCAACTTTGAAAACTGATAGTGGACTATTTATATCTGTGAATACTCACTGTAACGCCTTGTAACATAGTTATAAACGCAAGTAGTAAGTTTTGCATAGATTTCCCTTTAATGTTTTTAAGGAAAGCTTCAATAGATTTTCAGCTTGGATACCTCTATCAAACAAAAAGCCCAGGAAAATGAATAAGAAACAATGGCCAAAAAGGATAGTAGTACGAACAGCTAGTTAGCAACTACTCACCCCGCTCATTGTTTGGTGTTGCAGTGGCTGGCATCGGCCTTTTCAAACTGCTGACAGTGCTGGCTGCTCCTGTTGCTGTCGTGAAGAGCCTCATTAGCTTCATACACCTCATAGCTGCTGCCTTGAATATTGCTTCTTTGGATGCTGCCCAGCGAGACAAACCTAAGTCCGGATAGTCATCACAATGGTTCAGCAAGAGTCGTCTTCTTTTTATTGGACAGATAATTGCTGTTGTAGCAAACGTTTCTTGGCTGCAATTTCATATTTTTGTATCCATACTCATTCAACATTAATTATACAGGCAGTTTTCTTTCAAAGAATATTACTAGTTTTTAATTTACTTCTGAAAAAAAGCATACAAAATTCTTTAAACGAAACACTTTTGAAAAACTAGATCGTGTCCACTTTCATAAAGGTGCTAAATGACTGCTAAGCGTAGAATAGCCAAGCATGGAAATTCAATCTGCAACACATGGTAAAAAATCAAGCTGAGTATTGAGATTATTACATCACAACGTAGTAACAATGTTAGTAGTTGCTAGGCATTCCTATTTTCCTAGAAATGAAGTTTTAGATTTAGAATGTCTAGTTTTTGACAAACCATTAGCCACAGCATACTGTGGATGAATATTAGTAATTGGTTTCGATGTTGTAATCAAAGAAGTAATTTTTTTCTAGCCAATTTATAATAGCTTCCTAGTGACTTCTTTTGCTGATGTCTTCTTACATTAGTTGGTTGCTGTTAGAATTTCAGTTCTATGGTTGTGGACGCTGCAAGCATTATGACTCATATATTAATATTACCATAACTAAAGTAACATTGTCTATCAATTATTATGTCTAAAAAAATTAATCTCTTTATATATAACTTTTAGCTGACTTATTAAGTTTCATCTTTCTGCGCATACATCGCTCTCTGCCTGTAATTGTTATAGTTTTAATTGTACATGAAATTATAGCTACTTATTAGCATTTATATTGTATGTCATTGTTTGATTATACGACAAATAATAAAATCGTTTCTGTTGTGTGCTAATGTTGCCGGTTGTTTAGGATTGGTGTGGATAGTGTCATAGACCTATTAGCTGTCGTTAACCAGCTAATTGATTGTTTTCTGGATTAGTATTTCTATATTCAGCTTCTACATTTCGCAAATATTCAATTGTGATATTATGATGTCAAATTACATTAATATCATGCTTCATCGCAGGTATGTTAGCAGCATTTTAACTGTGAGTTCCTAAGGGTGGCAGTTAGAAGGTATCTCTATTATAGAGTGGCCTGTTATAAGAATAAAAAAATAGCAGGTATTATGTCTTAAATCATTTGCAATATTCATCAGTTAATGGATGGCTGACATGTTGAGTGCAAGTGCTTTTATCCTTTGTTTTAAGGCTTATAAAATTTTCTTTTTAGTAATACATACCTGTTCACTTGTGCTCATTCCTCTAGGCAATTTTAGCAAAAGCTTTTTGACATTTGTCAGATTGAACTTCCTATGACGTGTTAGCTAAAGTGGCCTTACTATGTTTTGGGTCGTTTTATTTCATTGTCCTTGTAGTATACATACATCGGTCGTATATTGTTTCTATCGCATTGACTATCAACATTCTGTTAAAAGGTTTTTGTTAGCAGTCAATGCATAAAACTCGAATGCCCAAGCTGGCATTTGACATCGACTACATTGCTCATGTGGAAATCGTCAGACACACAATTTACTGCTACAACCTTCAACCAGACCACACAAGGTGAGCCAACCATTCTCATTTTTTGTGTTTTTATTGGCTGTTGTGTACTCTGTGTGTACATTTCTTTCAATTATTCAAATGGAAATTCTACACAGATACGTACATTTGGGTGCAATGCAAATTGATCTATGTAATTTATATGCAAAGACAATTATGCATTCATATTCTCACACGACTGACAGCGTATACCCAATTAAGTGTTACAACTGCATTGAACGCCATTGTCCCAAATCAATATTCACATTCGGCTTTGATTGATTTGCTCTGTAGTTACCTTTTTACCAGGCAATCGGTTTGTTCATAATTTTACTTACATAGTCGGACTTATTGGAGCTACGGTTTCCGATGCGGTGTTGCTAGGTGTATTCTCACGACACCTCGTAATTGTTGTAGAGCCTAGCATTCTGTGTCCTTTCAGCAGTTTTTCCTTTCACAACAGTTTCGTGTATCAGGTAGGCTGTTTATAGTCTGTTTGCTTAACATGACTTTGTGTCATCACTTGATGCTGCCTTGTTGATGTGAAACCATATTAGCCCTTATCGCTGTTATCCACATGTGTCATACCACCTTCGCTGTAGGTATGATATGATATCCAAAGTACGATTTGTATGAAAGATCGATAGCTATCAGCTTGTGCGGTCTCTGGAGGATATGAGTACCAAGCACAAAGCCTCTGACATTTTGAAAGTTCCAGAAAAAGGAACACCGAAACAGCAAAAACCTACAGAAAATGGCGGAACAACTGAAGAATCAAAAAAGCCTGACCTTATAAGAAAATTTTCTCTAGGGGGCGATGCATGGAACAAAAAAGCAGCTGCTAAGCGAAAAGTTAGCTCTGGATTAAAGCAAATTATTGATATTATTGATGATGAGGAAGATGAAGGAAGGTAGGTATTGCTTAATAAAATTAAAAAGCATGGGATATGTGAATGACATCGCTTGTGTAAATGCAATATATTAGAACATTAAAAGTACAGCGATTATCGTTTTGATGAAAGCCTATACTCACCTTGAAAGAGGTCATTTGGCTCATATTGTCATACTCCTAACCCTAGCTATAAGTTGCAATGTTGAACCTACCATCTGATATTTAATGCTACAAATTGCATCACAATCACCCATTACAGCACTAATTAGTGCTGTAGGTAGAGTCAACTAAAATACTGCACATGCACTTTCTGTTTTGCAATATTTTCCCTGCTATGCTGCACTGCTCATCAATGTTGGTTATTTATGTTCAAAAACCTTGGAATATGACCTCACTCTGGAAAGTAATTTTAGAGTTGAACCTAAAGATTTCTTCATTAAGGAAAATTTTAGATAAATATTTTATATTTATCCACCTTGGCATAAAGACATTCAAGATTTTAACATTTTGTGTCTATCTAATTCAACAAAATGCATACTTATTCGTATATGAGTGTCATAAGTAAAGATATTATTTTTCACTTATGTTATTTTTCAAATAAGTTATTCGCATAAAGCATTGAGCAGACGATAAAATGGATTTTGTAAATCAACAGTCTCTAAAACATCGGCCTTTGAATTCTACTATTTCTTTTCGCGTAAAGATGTAAAGGGAGGCGATTTGCATCGAACAGAAGTCATCGGATATCTTTAAAGGAACATATTTTTAAAGACATTATTTTTGAAGTTGCATCATAATACCATGTGAAACAATTAACTCGCATGAACGCACCCACTACTTGTTAAGCTATGCTCGACACAATACAGCACCTTTCATTAAAATTATTCACTTGTTTATATTACTAAAACATCAAAAGTGGGCTCATTGTGCTGTTAAACAAAGTCACCTCCTTCGCCAAGATCTTGACGTAAGCTAAAGTCGCTGGCCTATTCACATGGCTCACACATTAGCATAGCTAAAGACATTAACATCGTCAAACAGAGCTTATGTTAATACAGGTGAATCTAGTGTTGCCAATGTGAGCCATCCGTCTACAGCATATCATGCTCTCTTATTTACCTCCAATCGTAACGTACCCCATGAAAAGTGTCCAATTGCGTCTAACAATATCAACAGTGTTTATACATTAGCATAGTCTCGTTAATCAATCATTCAATGTCCCACGTTCATGCTAGCAATACAAACTGCGACGTCTCGTTACATAACCTTTTATCACGCGACAGCGTCATTTCTAAAATAATCTTTGGGCTCTCAAAGAGGATGCTTGCACCTGTGTAGTTCTCATGTCGAAAAAGCCTTCCTTTTCTGGACGATCAACTATCCGTTCCGTTGGGTATGTAGTTTAAATATTGCAGCTGACTGTCTCTTAATAAATGTGATATGTTACCAACTGCCAATTCATATCTACATGTAAATCATGTTTATACTATAAAATAACTTTAATACCTAAAGATAAACTTATGGGTCTGAATGACCCTTTGTATTTAACAATGGATTAATCTGTTTTGTTCAGCGATATCAAATAGACTTTGTGTATCTTTAGACTATGTTGTGTCTATTATTAGATGTCTATTACTCTAGTTACCAAAATGTATTTTTTCTGTTCAAGAATAATTTTTGTGTATACCTGATCTAGTTTACCTTGATCTTGATAATACTCCTCTGCATGTAATCTATCTATTATGCTGGTTCATTATAGTAAGAGTCATGCTATCAATTTATTTGTCAAAAGTTTATTTTCATAAAATCTAGATAAAACGATGTAACAGCAGACTCTTTTTTTCGCTATAAAATATTATATTTTAACATTAAGTTTGTTAGAGCTCTCGCCTAGGTTGTCAAAAATATTACCTATGTAAAATATTTAATAATAAGTCTCTCTCTCTCTTAACTGTATGTTATAACGGTTTTAATTCTAAAATTATTGCCTTGTTTGAAGAAGCTGACATCGCTGAATCATTTATCACCACCTATTACTAAATCCTCTCGGATGTGTGCATAAGTTGGGGCTTACTCATTTATAATAGACACATTCATCTTATTTTTGGAAGCTTCACTTGATGTTCTATGTCCACGCGAGTGTACATAGAACAAAGAAACATGTATAATTAATAGAGCAGCGTGACTGCGCCAATCAATTTCTTTCACTAAATTCTCATATGTTAAACATATCAGTCATGACAAGCAATCAAAACCTTATTTGATTAAACGAAATCCTATTTGATGTCTTACACGTCATCTCCATTGTATAGATGGTTGCGTTGTTATGTGCATTCGCATTGCCATGTGAACACTCACTAATATAAATGGAACAGTATACTATGAGAATATAACGGCTGAGATTTTTCTAGAATGCATGAATCCTGGGTGACAATGAGATGGGCTACAAACACATACACAGGCATATACAACCTTTGTATTTAAATCTAGTATAAATGTCAATAGAAAGGGAATCCTGATTTGCTTTTTGCAATACACAAAAGACAATAAAGTCTGCTTTTTCTTGCTAGTAAATAGTTTCTCATATAAATTTACCAAAAAATAGTTTTACCTGGTGTATTTTAGGAATATGTACTATTTTAAAATTAGTTTAAAAGTTTGGAAAAGTTTTATTGTGTTGTTTAGGGGGAGTTCGACAGAAAGCCCAACCGATAAGGATGTTGAAGGATCTCAAGCTGACCCGACAGAGGTTGCAGGAGATGATAGCATCAATGTGGTTGTCAGGTGAGCTCAGTGTTCTTTTCATACATTTCAAGCTGTTGACATCCTCGAGCAGAAATACAACTTAATGTGCACTCGCGGTCTTGTTTGTCATATTATATTACCAAAGGCTACGCGTATTACCATATGCTGCACTTATTACCACAGGCTACACTTATTACCACAGTCTACACTTATTACCACAGGCTACACTTATTACCACAGGCTAAACTTATTACCACAGGCTACAGTTATTACCCCAGTCTAGAATCATGTGGAATTACTACCGCATATAGCAATTAACAATTAGCTTGATTTAAATTTTTCCTGCATGACACGTTTTCATGCTACGTATCGCACTTTATAAGCATCAGCAAAAACTTAGGAAGAGTAATGGGCCAATCAGAGAGCATTTTGCAGTTACAATATTAGTTTAGGCCGCTAGCATATACATTGCTGCCACATTGACACATATCTGTAAAACATGATTCATTCTTTCCGCTATTTATTGTTCAATGCTAATCTTGAGCTTGTCGAAGTACCTGCTTCAGTTGTCAAATGTATGTTGTATAGATTCCTCGTTTAAGAGATTTTTAGGAATTTTTAATACTCCATTGTCTGATGCTTTACCAATTAGCACCTGCTGAGCAGCTTCTACAAGGATACCAAATCCTGTCAAATATTTTAATAATTATCTGAGTTATTTGTGTTGAATAAAACAGTTCATTGCTGTTCTATATAAACTGCAGGGTGAGGCCTCTGAACAGTAGCGAAACAGAAAAGAGAGACCCATCCACAGTGCAGTTTCCTGGAGATGGTGTCCTCTTGGTGAGTCTAGTCATATGGTTTCTATATATCTGGGGTCAGTCAGCTTTTGATTTCTATGCATGTTGCACGTAAACACTGAATAGCGGGAGTTCTATTGCGCTGTGGAAAACAATAAACTTGGTGACGCATCTCTCAGTCTGAACTTGGTGACGCATCCCTCAGTCTGATGTCAAGGAATTCTTGTGGTATCAAATTCTGTTGAAAGTCATAAAATGCTTTTCCTGCTTGAACTGTCAACTTCCCTCCTTTTCTGAAAACTGATTGTTTATATCACCATCTAAACCTTAACACATTCACACTACAAGGAACTTCACCGTTATTTGACCTCTAAAAAGGAATTGACTAGATTTCATAGGCTGCAACTGTTTACACCTAGAGTATATGTACACACTTTTCCTCTTGTTGAAAGTAACTATTAGCTCTCACATAGACTGTGAGGTGTGGGTGGCATCTTATCAGGGCTGACTGCAGCATGCAGGTGAACTACCTCTTTATTAGCCTGTTTATCCATTACACTGATTTATAGTTCATTTTTATGTTCAACCTACAATGCAACATTTATGATCGTTTTCACCCTCAACTTTACACTGAGAAAGAAAAATGTTTGAGATCTAACTCTTCGTTATTCCATCATATGACGGGCCGCATATTTCGTGTAACGCTATTAAGTCCTGAATGGACATCATAATAGGCTTTGTCATTTGACGTTGACATGTTTGAGGGACGTGACAAGATCGCTTGTCAACGCGGCGTGGGCCTGTAAGGCACGCTCAGGATTGTATGACCATGTATTGTTTTGTTGCATGATTTAGCGAAATTCATTTAACGTCACAAGGACAGTAGAATGGATGATATTAAAAGAAATCTGGTCGTACGAATATATTCTGCTGTATTTTATACCACATTTATACTGTTAGAGTATACGAAGCAACAGACATTCCACTGCTTATGAAGGTAACACTGGTCAATTCTATGGTCAAGTCAATGGTCAATTCAATTTAATGGTCAAGTCAACTCAATTCATTAGTCAATTCAATGGTCGATTCAACAATGGCATTATTGAATTGACCGAGAAAGAGAAAAATGCCTTTCAATTTCTGTGCAGAGGCTGCACTTTGTGGCAGCTGACCAAGAACAGCGATGTTGTAACATCCTGGTTTAACCTCAAAGAGAACAAAGCTAACTCAGATTTAATAAGAAAATAGTGCCACGGGAGCGTCTGTGATTGCTCTCTAGAGAAATCCTAAATAATGGTAATCACCTCGAACAGGAAATGAGTTACAGAGAACATGTCAAACACAATTTATTAAAAAACAATAGAAGTCTGCTATGAAATCTACTCTTCCTCAATTAAGCTCTCTTGATGATGAGGTGGTTATGCGCCTTGCAGACAGGTGTTGGCATGTTTGATGTGCTTATCAAATGGTATTCTATATTTACCTTGCTTTCCAAAGCTGTCAGATTATCATGAATGTCACTTACATGTTTATTCTACGAGCTTATACCGGCTGGCTATGATAAAATTATCTCAAACAAAGATTTTTAGTTTTGTTACGTGTCATGTTGATGTCGAGTTCTGTTCATTTTATGATTTTAAACAAAAAAGAATGGCATCAGCTGCAACTGTACTATTTATAGCTATTATGGCCTTGGAATGCTGATTACTGAAGTAATATTACAAGTACCCACAGGATAGCACTATTAATTATCTGTTATGATAACCATTTGATACAGGTTCTCATGGTGTTGGTTCATGTCTTAATAACCATTCGCTCATAAACTGCTCTAGTTGTTGAGTAACTCGATGCTGTTTCTTCTCTCTTATGAATTTGATATGAATCATTCGGTCGTTAAAAAACTATAGTACGGTAATTCTGTTCTATCGACATTAGACAGTGAGTCTATTGGTTCAATTCACCTCTTATTGGTCTATTTTGTCAGTTGAATTCATGTGAGCCTTTGACAAACTTGCCACATTCAGTGAAGAAATACAAACGAGATCTGGAATAAATCAGACTTATTTTATACTGTTGTTTAATTTGTCTTTTGCTCTACATTTGATGACTATGATAGCATCTCTGGCCTGCGTCTTTTGCACTACATTTGATGGCTATGATAGCATCTCTGGCCTGTGTCTTTTGCATTACATTTGATGACTATGATAGCATCTCTGGCCTGCGTCTTTTGCACTACATTTGATGGCTATGATAGCATCTCTGGCCTGTGTCTTTTGCACTACATTTGATGACTATGATAGCATCTCTGGCCTGTGTCTTTTGCACTACATTTGATTATTATGATAGCATCTCTGGCCTGTGTCTTTTGCATTACATTTGATGGCTATGATAGCATCTCTGGCCTGCGTTTTTTGCACTTCATTTGATGACTATGATAGCATCTCTGGCCTGCGTCTTTTGCATTACATTTGATGGCTATGATAGCATCTCTGGCCTGCGTCTTTTGCATTACATTTGATGGCTATGATAGCATCTCTGGCCTGCGTTTTTTGCACTTCATTTGATGACTATGATAGCATCTCTGGCCTGTGTCTTTTGCACTACATTTGATGACTATGATAGCATCTCTGGCCTGTGTCTTTTGCACTTCATTTGATGACTATGATAGCATCTCTGGCCTGTGTCTTTTGCACTACATTTGATTACTATGATAGCATCTCTGGCCTGCGTCTTTTGCACTACATTTGATGGCTATGATAGCATCTTTGGCCTGCGTCTTTTGCACTACATTTGATGACTATGATAGCATCTCTGGCCTGTGTCTTTTGCACTACATTTGATTATTATGATAGCATCTCTGGCCTGCGTCTTTTGCACTACATTTGATGACTATGATAGCATCTCTGGCCTATGTCTTTTGCACTACATTTGATGGCTATGATAGCATCTCTGGCCTGCGTTTTTTGCACTTCATTTGATGACTATGATAGCATCTCTGGCCTGTGTCTTTTGCACTACATTTGATGACTATGATAGCATCTCTGGCCTGTGTCTTTTGCACTTCATTTGATGACTATGATAGCATCTCTGGCCTGTGTCTTTTGCACTACATTTGATGACTATGATAGCATCTCTGGCCTGTGTCTTTTGCACTACATTTGATGACTATGATAGCATCTCTGGCCTGTGTCTTTTGCACTACATTTGATTACTATGATAACATCTCTGGCCCGCATCTTTTGCACCACATTTGATTACTATGATAGCATCTCTGGCCCGCATCTTTTGCACTACATTTGGTTACTATGATAGCAGTTTTGCCCTGTAGTCAAGATTTTCTTTGTCAAAGGTATATATCTCAGTTATGTTGGCTTTTTAAACAACCTCAGAAGCAGTGGTATATAATAGCATCGTGCCTAATTCTTTCTGGTTCTTATCTAATTGCTGGTAAATTGATATTTTAGATTTAGACAGTGTCATCTAGTCTTAAAGTTTACTAAATTGACTGTTGTGCTCTAATGTCTATAATCCGCATTTCATGATAAGCTGTTGATAACAAATTTAAATAAATGTCATTGTTAAGCTGTCTGTCCGTGACTCCTGTTTGTTCTCATGTCCAACATTTTTGGAAAATTGTGGCCCTATAGTAGCAGTGATAGCACACAGCCACATTCTTAGATAATTTGGTTTGATGGCTGCAATGTAATTCACATCTAAAGTTTTCCAGTTCTGTATAAGAGGCCGTTTTTATAGGGTTATAATGTCAACCTATTCGTCGTCTTTCCGATAAACTTTTTGTTCTGTCAAAAGCTACATTAAATAGTAATTCATGGTACATGTATTTATGCCTGTTTTAAATAAATACTGTATTTTTCTATATACAGTTACTAGTTAAATTTTTAAAAGGGGTCATGTTGTTTCTTTAGACAGTTGGTGTGCCGCATTCAACTTCGTATCGCATGCTCTAGCGGAGCAGGTGAAATGTGTCATCCGTCAGCCTACTCTTGTCATTCTTCAGTGTTGTATTTAAACTGTATGAAAAATAAGTATGTATTCTCATTCCATGCCGGCTGTTTATTTGTACTCCTTATTATTCAATACATCACGACAGCACTCGGACAGCAGATAGGGTCTGATAGCGGAGAACATGAAATCAATCATAGGTTTGTACAAGCAATAGGCTTATGATGATTAGCTAGATTACTGCTGTTAAGCCGGAGAGTTTTCCTATATCAACAAAAGGATGTTTGATAGTTAGGTGAATGCGCTTAGCTATGTCCGTGAGGAACAGTGGCACCAGGGAGGCATTACAATAGCTGTCATGCTGTTAATTCTAGAAACAAAGGCCAACTGAATTGCGAGCAATTTGGCATTACATTTAGCCATTTTGATGCAATTGCAAATTGCATCAAAATATGATGCAATTGCATCATATTTTGTGTATATAATGTGAAAAATATATAATGTGAAAAATGGGTATGGATGTAGAAAGTTCTGATGGAATCTTATTCCCTAGTTACAATTATGTCTTCAGGTGGTTAGCTGCTCTTCATTAGCTTAATATATACATGTAAGAGAACACACGGAGATATTGTAAATTAGTGTCAGTTTTTGAGTTGGTCACATGATATCTTTTTTATCACGGTAGTAGGTAAGCTGATAAAACAACACTTCACATTTTCTGCAAACTTTTCTTGTACACTGATACAAATATATGTATCAGCTTGTGACAAATGTGTCTTATGCTATTAATTCTAGAAGCAAAATACAACTGACTTTTCAGCAATGGCTCTAAATTTAGCTAGTCTAATGATGCCTCTTGCATTACATGTTGTAAGAAGAACTTTGGGGTTGTTGATTTGGGCATCAATTTAAAGGTTTTGCCATGAAACGCCATATAGATTCTATAATGTCTGATATCATGTTCAGAGTTGATAGAGGTCATGGCAAGTTTATTTTTGAAAGAAATCACTTTACAAGTTCCGGTATTATTTATCGGTTCTTTTAGCCAGTCTGCCAACATTTACCATCGTAGTGTAATCAGTCTTGAATTTGAAGAATGAACAAATGTGTCTAGCCAACTTATAGATAAAACACATGATACCATATTTGTATGGATAAAACTACACCAATAATTGTATGCGTAGAGTCATTGCAAAATAACTATTTTCCGGTTCCATTTGTACAGTAACGATATTACTCTTACAAGGTTTCTTGGTTTCAGGTGAACAGCAATGGGTCTCTCAAACCGTTCACATTCAATGTTCTGTTTGAGCCAGAAGCTTCACAGAAAGATGTATTTGAACACTCTGGAGTTAAAAAGCTTGTGGCCATGGCTGTTGATGGGTATGTTAGTACTAGCTAAATTATCGCCTGACAAATCTGACTTTTTAGTAATTTGTTAGATTTTGAGTCTGTGAGCAAGGTTATGGTTTACTTCTCACAAGTGTAGCTGCTCAAGAAGTAAGCAGAGTTGCTAAAGAAAGTGTAGACCTTGATCAATACAACAAGAGACTTACATTAGACCTATCCTTTTCTGTATGTTGAACTACTCACAACCATCATTTGTTTGGACTGATACAACCTTGTTTGTGTAGGGACATTAAAAAGCCTAGACATTGAACATTGAATAGCGTACAGTAACACACAGTAATGTAGAGTGGCATACAGTAATGTACAGAAACGTACAGTAACATACAGTAATGTACATTAACGTACAGTAATGTACAGTAACGTACAATAATGTACAGTAATGTACAGTAACGTACAGTAATGTACAGTAATGTACAGAAATGTACAGTAATGTACAGTAACATGCGGTAATGTACAGTAATGTACAGTAATGTACAGTAATGTACAGCAACATACAGTAATGTACAGTAACATACAGAAACGTACAGTAATGTACAGTAACGTACAGTAGCGTACAGTAATGTACATTAACGTACAGTAATGGACATAAATGTACAGTAACATACAGTAATGTACATTAACGTACAGTAATGTACAGTAATGTACAGTAACATACAGTAATGTACAGTAACGTACAGTAATGTACAGAAATGTACAGTAATGTACAGTAACATGCGGTAATGTACAGTAATGTACAGTAACGTACAGTAATGTACAGCAACATACAGTAATGTACAGTAACATACAGAAACGTACAGTAATGTACAGTAACGTACAGTAGCGTACAGTAATGTACATAAATGTACAGTAATGTAGAGTAACATGCAGTGATGTACAGTAATGTACAGTAATGTACAGTAACATACAGTAATGTACAGTAACGTACAGAAACGTATAGTAATGTACAGTAACGTACAGTAACTTGCAGTAATGTAAAGTAACGTACAGTAATGTACATTAAACAGCCTATATTGTCTCACACCTATTTCCAGGATGCAGTACTGTACAATATGCATATACAGTATACACGAAAGAGTCAAATATAGTTGTACCTTCAACAGGATGCAGTATAATATTAATAACAGTAATAATAACAAACAAAAATTACAGTACAACACTCTGGTGAGACACTCGCTCGCACACCTTCGTTTGCGCCATCTGTCGCCAGAATCACCGATCAGTCACCGTTGTCATTCTTTGTAACAGACACAGTCACATCGGACAATCGTCCGAAACTCAGATGTTGTCTGGGCAATTAAAAGTCCGGGGAAATAGAGTTCGAAGTGCAGCGTGTGTCGACTGTATCAAGTAATGACACGGGGTCGACTGTATATGTAAAGCCTTCAAATTGTAAAAACCAGTTTACCGACTACAGCCTCAGATTCTATGATTGCGTGTTTGTTTCTATGCTTATAATTTTCTGAATGATGTGCATGTGGTAAGCGCTTGCATTCAAACATTAACTATTGATCTAATATAAAAACACACTTTAAATCTTGAATATTTTTCATTAATACAATTTTTATTGCTGGTTGTTGCTGTGACTTGCGGGTTGTTGCCATGCAAGCCAGGCAATTGCAATTAGAATAATACATAACAAGCTACTGTATATTGAGAGATGGAGCGAGGATTGGCTATCTGCCAAGGGCGACGACTCAACAGCAAATTTAATCAAGTAATACCTGCAATTGTCCGACTCCAATTGAATAATGGAAAATAACTGCTGAACATGGCTGCTGATTGAAGACGGACTGACTTCTAATTAAAATCTACTCTAGTAGTTGTACTGCTGACCCCTATAGTTATTGGCAGCACACATGATTTTTGTGCATTGGCTACCTTTAGGTAGCCAATGCACAAAAACCATTAGGCAGTCATTGCAACAAATATCTTGAGGATATTTGTTGCAATGTAGTTGCATGTTTCTCTTACCTTGGATAGTCAAATAGATGATAGCTTACAATCCTTGTAAGCCCTCCGCTGTTGGGCTCTAATGCTAAGGGGCTTGTGTATAGATTACCAAAGACAGTAAACGCTCCTATAGCGTAAACCTTCTTACACGTAAACCTTCTACCTAACGTGAACAATTTATGGTAAAGTTTTGCTTCGTATTATGAAAGAAATTTCATATATTATGCAAGAAAATCCATATAAATGTCAGTAACGTACAGTAAGGTACTATAAGTGTCAAATCGACGCAAGTTCTCAAATGCAATTTGAATATCGAGAGTCTCATAGTTGGCCTTGAAAACATCTTTTTTTCTTGCTGTACATGGGAGAGAAAAGTTATATATTACATGTATATGTATTTATATCATGCATTCTATATTATGCCTATATATACATGTATTATATATACTAGTACTCTTGCTGGGTAACGGTGCTTCTTAAGTCGGTAAAACGCACATACAAGGCACTAGCAGCGCACATACATTGTGGATACAACGCCGACTCAAGTAATTAACAACGATTTAACAACAAAATCTTTATATTTATAGTCTATTAATAAAACAGGTCTAAGACATTACACAAATTATTCTATTTATTATCTGTTTTAAAACAGGTCTAAAACATGTTTGTTATCTGTTTTAAAACAGGTCTAAAACATTACAACTCCTTTGTTTAAGGCAACCCTGAGCTCTTAAGTGCATTTTTTTTCCGTTGTGATGCTAGTGTATGCGCGTTGTATCCGCATTGTTTGTGCGTTGCTAGTGCCTTGTATGCGCGTTGCGCATGCGTTGTATGCGCGTTTTACCGACCTAAGATGCACCGTTATCCCCCTGCTGTCTAGCATACCATGCCCATCGTCAAGGGTGCCGATAAAGTGCACAGATTAAGTAGCTGCACTATTATGTAAAAGTACCTAAAGGTGGTTTATTGGTGCAGGTGTTACAGTGTTACATTGGTGTCAATGAAGTACCTAAAGGCGGTTTATTGGTGCAGGTGTTACAGTGTTACATTGATGTCAGTGAAGTATTTAACGACGGTTTATTGGTGCTGGTGTTAGAGTGTTACATTGGTGTCAGTGAAGAACCTAAAGGTGGTTTATTGGTGCAGGTGTTACAGCATTACATTGGTGTCAGTGAAGTACATAAAGACGGTTTATTGGTGCTGGTGTTAGAGTGTTACATTGGTGTCAGTGAAGTACCTAAAGGCGGTTTATTGGTGCTGGTGTTACAGTGTTACATTGGTGTCAGTGAAGTACCAAGTACCAAGCTGAATGTCACGAGTTGGAGTCTCGTTAAAAGCAATCTTGTATCCTAACCTCTAAAACCTTGACTTTGAACAAACGAACACAGAGACAGACAACGCTTTTAATATAGTAAACATGTATTTTTGTTTTGCTTTATTTTAAATATATATGCCACATTTTTTGCAGCGTAGACCTTGCTGTCTAGAGAAAGGTTAAAAAAAATCAATTCAAATTGACATTGAAGGTGTGCGCATCCCTTATCATAAAATTACTGTAATCATCAACTCTAAACCAAATGAAAGTGATAAGAAAAAGTGAAAAGTTGTCTATACAAATCCATAATACCCCAGTTACTGTACAAAAATTAAATTGAAAAGTTAAGTTTTTTATTTTGTTTGAAAAGCTAAATGAATGAGTTTGAGGAAATCTTAGAACGGATTGGGCCATGTACATGTATTCAACAGCTCATATAACATAGTCAATCGGTTCCTAGGTCTCCTTCATTACTTAAAATGATTATGTGCTGGAGCAATTAGTCTCAGTAGGCTACTCCTTAATTCATTTCACAGTTGACCTACTTATGGTAGCTCCAATATAAATACCGTAGGTAGTATTTTACACATAGCATTAAAACACATACATGGTTTAAAATTTGCTTAAAAATAAATGTATAAACTAAATGCATAAAACTAAAATATATATGTAAAAAGAACTCAATGCGATGATAACCAAGAAAAGAAGTTTTGACTATTACTTTATCTTTGGGACACGCAAATAAACATAAAGGCTTGGAGATGTGTAGGTTTAGAGGTGGAGATGGTGAGAGATATATGCAGAGCTCTTAATTATACCTTAGACTAGCTCAAGTTTTAATTAACTCAGTCTATAAGTCTAATAATATTTCTACACTTTTTATTTTAATTCCTTCATTTTCAGTTACAAAACTGGAATGCTTTGAGAAATTTCAATTGTTGCATTTGCTGAAATTTTACATGGTATTGTAAATAACTCATATGTATAAGTGGTTGTAAGTACAGTTTTGACTGTGTTGTCAAGTTCAGTAGCACAATATATCACTTTAAGCTCATCAGATCAAATGCCGCATTTAGCATACTTTATAATATGTTGATAGCAGGAACTTTAGATAGTTGGATAAAAAAAATCTTTACCTACCTTCTATGATTAAAAGAATGAATCTAAAACCGCTGTTCTACTTCAAATATATGGCACATTGAAGATATATTTCTTTAAGTAATGTGATTAAAAAAATTTATTTTTTGAAACAATAATTTGTTATTTGCAACTACATGTATAAAAAAAATGTGTCGGTGCATTTTCAAAACATAAAATGTCAATTAGAAATTTTTTTGCTGCGAGACCGCTGTAACCGGCTCTGAGGGTAATCAGCACGATATTTCTAATGATCACACGCTGATGTACTATATTATTTGTCTGGCTTTATTAATATTTAGTTATTAATATCTATTTATATATATATATATTTATATATATATATATATATCTATTTAATATGTTTTATATCAAGTTGGTTCAAGGTTATCTCAACATTTTAACTGAATATCCTGGACATGTTTGGACATGTTTAAATGTCACATGAGGAGATCTAGTGGTGTATTTTTACTTAGTTATGGTAAGTCGATTCACGATTCATTAGAGCGAATGCAGCATTTTATATGTTCAATTTTTAAAATGAATGCGTGCAAGTAAAAGTTTTTATAAAAAAAACTAGCACTCCGTCAGTCCAGTTTGTCATGAGAGATCGTCAGGCGCGTCAATAAAGCACAGAGAATCGCTATATTCACAATAACTCTAAAACAATTGAGAGTGAAAAACTAGCGCAGTTGGTAGTGTCAGGCAGCCAACCGGACAAAGCACCCTGGACTGACAAACGGCAGGTCAGTGGTTCAAACTACAGGATGTCAAAAATGGCATCCAGCCTTTAGGTACATGTACAATGCCTTTAATGATGCCTTGATAAGGCGAAAGGTGAGGGAAGCCCTTGGTCAGTGCTGAGAGCTTCCGAGCCAGCTCAATCAGTCCTGATGGCATGTTTCAAAGACGTGAAATGATCCAATCATTGCCAATTATGACAAAAGCATGCCATCCTACTACTGCACATATCATGTTGAGGAGGTTTATGCCTCTTATTATAATATGTTTTTTACATTTGTAGATATGCGTGTACATGCTTTGCATTTGGACAAACTGGATCTGGCAAAACCCACTCTATCACTGGTCCACCTCAGAAGGTAGCATATACACATATATAATTGTCATGTCTGTCTGCCTGTTTAGCCTAGCATTTTGTAACAGCCCTTTCAACTTCTTGTAGATACCTACAGCCACAGGGGGTTTTATGGTAAATAACTAAGTCAGCGCTTTTAGCATAGTCTAATGGGGTGACCCATGTGCTGCCAATGAGATTTGAGCAACTTTAGGCATTGGACACCGTAACACCCAGATGTACACTAGTGTACATCTGATGTACAGTAAATGTACACTAGTGTACCTTTGATGTAGATGTACACTAGTACACTAGTGTAACACACGTAACATTAGTAATAACATTAGTAATGAAATTAATATTGAAAATAATACTAATATTGGCTGCCAGATTTTAAAAGCTACATGCAAGTCTTGAAATAATCAGGAAATTCAACTTGTACCTGGTTGATTATATAACATAGACTGGGTACTAGTTGTGTAACATTTTGCTGCGGCTAGCAATCAATGGCCCTACATGGGAAAGGCTACACTCATGTTATGACTACCCTAGTTCACCATGTAGCCCTGTGCGAAAAATAAGCCCAACAAAGCTAACATTATTTAACAGAAATTGAGGCTCTTTGATTATTGGATTGGTTGAGGGAGGGCAGCCAAGCTAGACTATTTATGTAATCTGATTTTGATATATTTTTAAAAATTATTTCTGTCTGTGAACCAGTCATGTCCTGTTCTGCTTACATGTATATATAACTGAAGTAATATCACTCAGTAGTACATGTTACATGTATATATAACTGAAGTAATATCACTCAGTAGTAGTTGTTACATGTATATATAACTGAAGTAATATCACTCAGTAGTAGATGTTACATGTATATATAACTGAAGTAATATCACTCAGTAGTAGATGTTACATGTATACATAACTGAAGTAATATCACTCAATAGTAGATGTTACATGTATATATAACTGAAGTAATATCACTCAGTAGTAGATGTTACATGTATATATAACTGAAGTAATATTACTCAGTAGTAGATGTTACATGTATATATAACTGAAGTAATATCACTCAGTAGTAGATGTTACATGTATATATAACTGAAGTAATATCACTCAGTAGTATGAAGTCAGCACACTGATATAACTGTATTCATGCTTTTTGTTGCTTATTTAGATTGCTGAACTAGGAAAGTATGAGGTGAAAACTTTCATTAATTTGACACTTTCTCCACGTTGTCCATTTTCTCCTTCATCAAGATGTTATTTACTTCTTCAGATATATCCTAGCAACTAATCGTAGCCATTCCATTGAACTCTATTTTTATTTAGACCTAGTTTCATTCTTTCTATGTCTTCTGCTTTCAGTAGATCATTGACAGGCTATGTTTTTTAACATTTACGCATAGTTGTTGAACAGTAATGGCATCTGTCGCAGTTCTAGATGCTACTAGTTTTTGGTTATGAGCTAAAATTGTGTGCCACCTAATACTTCCAAGTTTACAAAATGTATATGAGCAAACACACAAGTGTGATTATCAAAGATAACTAATCTAATTTGGGAAGAGTGTCTCACTAATTGGTTTGAGAATATGTATTAACATATTATATGTAGAGTTATCCTCTCTCTTCGTAAATCTGTTTCAGCCAGTTGACTCATCTTTTTGCCATAGAATATATTTAGCCGTTGTTCTATTTCGCTATTCAATATTTTCTTATTTACTGATGTCTTGTGTCACTATGATCATTTCTACTGTTTCTGTGCAGACTGGCATGAAACTGGAAGAGTCAGACTATGGACTGATTCCTCGCTCCTTTCATAATCTACTATCTTTGATATCAGAGGGAGAAAGCAAAGGACACTCCTACACACTGAAAGCATCTTATTTTGAACTTTACAATGAACAGGTACATTGACTTTGCTCTGTTCTTTGGACCAGCATGACAACTTAGAAGATGATGGTCAATGTTTTGCCGATTAATCTTCACCAATAGCAAATGCTTACGCAAAATCTTCCACGCTTAAAATGGTATTAAATAATAGCGAAAACTTAAAAATTCATTTTTTCATGCCAATGCTTTTCATGTATGTGTACATATATATATAATATTTGTATTTGTTACAGCGTTAGTCCAACTGTAGCCAGCTGTCCTTCAAGTTACCATATAGCTACCTCCTGTAAATAGCTATAATTATGCTGAACACAACTATTTGCTGTACTTACATGTACTTACATGCTGTATATGCTACATGATGTTTATTGCAACGTTTATGCATGTTCAATTATAATTTCAATGAAGCCATTGCACCATTTTCACATTTTTGTATCGGAATTTTAAAAGCCTGACCTATTCTGACTGACAAAACTATTTTTGATTTTTTTCATTTTTAAAACAGGTTTCACCCAGTCTCTACATGCTTAAAAACTTATCCCTTAAAATTTTTTTAAATAATTGGCATATATAGAAAACATTTATTCTTAATATTTTTCAGAAAGTATATTTCTTTGATTATATCAGTGAACAGCAGATAATAGAAATATCAACTATAGCTATGTTAACTATTAACTTTTTGACTGCAACTTTTGGTTTTTATCTAAGAATCTTTTGGTGAATAATATATACAATAGTGACGCATTTATGACAAGTTACTACCATTTATTTGGCATTACTTAACTCTGTTCTATTTGCAGATTCTAGATTTACTAAACCCACAGGGTGGGAGGAAGCTGAACATGAGATGGTCAGCTAACAAAGGCTTCTATATAGAGAATCTATTTACTATTCAATGTGAAACATTTGACGATTTAATGGCTGTCTTGGAAGAGGGTAAGCTTGACTTCATCAGTGTTAAGTGGGAGTTGTCTATACCAGAAGGAACAACTTCTAATGCACACAGTTATTACATGTGAATAGTTAACTAAAGCGAATTGATTGCAACACCAAGAAATCCTTACTATAATAACAGCCATGTCCATTTGTATGAATCCACATTTGACAGTTGAGAAAATAGATTGCGCCCAAACGTTTGACAGTTGAGAAAATAGATTGCGTCCAAAGCATTTGGCAGTTGAGAAAATGGATTCTGTGCAAAGCATTTAACAGTTGAGAAAATGGATTGCGTGCAAAGGGATTCGAACTCACGACTTTCAGCACAGTAACCCAGTACTCCAACAACTGCATCATTCACATCATTCAACTTCTCAATGCATCTTTGAATAATTGCACGTAGAGTTATTTTACCTGGTGAGCTCTCAAGGCACACTAGACTACCAGGGTAGTTGTTAAAAATAATAATAATATAGTATACTTTATTACAATTAAAGCTGTGTCCATCCATCTATCTGTTCAAAGCCACAGTAATAGTGAGAAAGAGATTGTTTTCCACAAGAATCAAACTTGGTGTGTCAGATGGAAAGGCAAGCTCACTACCACTACACCACTAAGTCACCTTGCTATGCCTCAAAATAATTATGGATATAGTGATTATGCATGATGATCTCTCACGGCACACGGGACTGCCAGCCTGCCAGTAATATTAATTGGCTGCCAGATTTTTTAGCGCTGTACAAAGTTTGTATTTCTGTCCTAGCTAAATGTACCATTGTTTTTGAGTAATACTAACAACAAGCTCTAGTAACCACATTGAATATTATGATCAAAGGAAAAATATGCCACATCGACATTTCTAAAATAGTGAACAGTATTTACTCCATGCTGCACAACGATTCGGTATTTTATAATTTCTTTTCTGTAATTGTTGCAGGTCTTAACAACAAGTCAACAAGTGCTCACAATATGAATGACTTCTCCAGTCGCAGTCACAGTATGCTTACCATAAACATAGAGAGTGAACAGAAGGATGCAGTCGATGAGAACCTTTACATCACCAAACATGGAAAACTCACGTTCGTCGATTTGGCTGGTTTGTATCTTAGTTGAATACTTGCAATGGTTAGATCAAATGTTTCTAGTTCGTCGTATCGTTTGTGTTGACTACGGTTGTCAGTTTTTTTAACCACAAGTAAAATCGGTGTCACAGATACAAAATGTTAAAAAAATGCATAAATATTTAACTAGAAGTCACAAATTGCTATTTTATGTTATTTGTACTTCAGTTTACAATTCATTCTTTGTCACAATTGTTAGTAACAGATCCTAGTTCACATAGCAGATGAACTATATTGACTTAGTTTACAGAATGAATAAGCAGTTGGTTAATATGGTGTTAATCAACTTAAATACAATTTCTTATATTCTGTAGGAAGTGAAAAGGTAAAGGACACAAACACTTCTGGTGACCAGCTGTTGGAGACCAACAACATTAACAAAAGTCTTCTTGTTTTGGGTAATAAAAGTTAAATCTTCTCTCAACTCTAGTATCATACTTGATTGCTGAAGAGTACATCAGGGTCAGTCACGACTGTGGTCATAAATAAGAGAATGGCACTTATTTATAAAATGAATTTTTTTCGTAAAATTAATAATTATAAAATTTTATATCGAAATTGATTTATATTTTGCTAAATTATTGTTATTCCATTATGATAATTATTGTAATGAAAAACTTATTCTTGTTAATGATTAGCAATGCTAACAAAATGTTATACATACATACATGATGATGTAATAGACTTATAAGTCAATTTACATTGCTAGCTGCACATAAGCAGATCCTTCAGTTTGATTTATTAAGCTTCAATAATGCCAAAGTACCCACTTTAACATATGTAACATATGTAACATATGTTACATAGGTGACACGGGTATGTTAGATATGTGACATACCGTACTTTTCGGACTAATAGCCGCTACTATTTTTTGACGGTTTGAGCCATGCGGCTTATATAAGGGTGCGGCTATTCTGTAGCTTTTTCTTTCATCGCTAGGGCGCATTAACCAGAATCTCCGGTTAGTGCGCCTCTAGTGGTGAAAGAAAATATGAAACAATGCCTAACAGTACTGTTCCGTTAGGTACTAGGTTAAAAAGTGTCGGTTAATACGAAACAGTGCCGTTAGACACTGTTTCGTTTTAAACAGCAATGTTGCTGCCGCGTTAAAAAGCACCGTCCTGAGTTCTGCGGCCTATACAAAGGTGTGGCCTATGTATTGTTTTATTATGGTTTTTTGAAAAATAAAGCAAATGCGGCTTATATAGGGATGCAGTTTATAGTCCGAAAAGTACGGTATGTGATATATGTTACATATGTAACGTATGTGACACGGGTATGTTAGATGTGTGATATACCTTACATATGTAACATATATCACATAGTGGAAAAACTTTCACTTATTCTAGAAAGAGTAATCTTTTCGCTACACAATGATTCTAAAGTTGATTGGTTTACAAAGTGCCATTTAGAGGTCATATTTATTTAGTTTTCTCTGAATTTGAACTAACTTGTTAAGTACACCAGAACTATCAAGCTGGAAACATCGTAATCTGTCAATATTTGTCACATAATAAAGATGCTAGTGTAATATAAAACTTCAACTTTTGTTTCTGTTATGAAATATAGGTACAAATTGATGTACAGTGTAAAGTGAAGTAACACTGAATATCCTACAGCAATCTGGGTACTTCGGGGTTAATGATGGAAGGCAATGTAACAATTTTTTTATCTTGTTCATTGCATCAAAAAAAGGTATTTTCTGTACACTTAAAAAAAATAAATGAAATAACAAATATTGCCTTGATATGATTCAAAGAACAAAAGAGACCAGTTGAACTCTGTCTTTAAAATATATAACGATCAATCTCTTACATATACATAATGTTTGTTGTCATTGAAATCTCTTCCGTATTCTTTCTATGTTTGTATGCTCTCATTGTTAGGTAAATGCATATCTGCATTGGGAGATGCAAAAAAACGTAATGGGCACATTCCGTACCGCGACAGCAAACTAACTAAACTGCTTTCTGACAGCATTGGAGGCAGCAGCGTGACCCTTATGGTGAGTAGTGGGAGTTGTCTGCTTAGTAAAAAATTTCAGTTTAGTTATGGTAGTTGAAAGTGATGTCACACTGTATACAAATACTTCAGTTAATGTGAAATATTTTTGCAAATTGATTTCAAGAGCCTGCACAAGGTGCATTGGTTTTGTCCGTCATCACTATTTAACGAGTAGATGGTCATCAATCTGTTAATATTGCTGAGAAGTCAGCAAAATAGGCTTTTGCCTGGCAGGGTAAACTTTATTGCTTGAAATTGCTGACATCAGGAATGAACTCTTGTAAGGGTCAAACTGTCGTTTGCCGGCTAAACAATCTGAGCTCTAAGTCATGATGCAAAACAAAGCCTGTTAATCTCAACTTTAGTTTATCTCATTCAGTAGTTAATAACTGAATTGTGTAGCAGTTCTTTATTTACCTAAGTTGTCTTTTATAGCGGTGACAATATTAAAAGGACAAAATAAACACAAGCTTTCCATTTTTATTTAGTTGTCACACTTTATACGATGTTTATGAGTCAGTCATGACTTGTCAGTTATGAGTGTTTGTACTGACTAGTAGTTTGCGAGTCACAGTATTGGCTAGTAAGTTGTGAGTCACAGTATCAACTATTAATTTGTGTGTCACAGTATCAACTAGTAGTTTGTGAGTCACTGTATCAACTAGTTTGTGAGTCACTGTATCAACTATTAATTTGTGAGTCAGGGAATTGCCTGATAACTTAGTGAGCAGCTACAGCCTAGTAGTGTAGAGCACCTAATTGTGGACAGCAGGCTAGATAAGGCTTCTGCTAATGACAGGAAAGGCATTCGACTTCAAATCACTCTTAAGAATTTACTGCCAATTGCCAAATCAACTATGCATAGCCACCAGGTATCAGGACTAAGGTCTTCCAAATGAAAATGTGGAAAAGTATGACTAGTCGTTTACGAATCTTAATATCGACTTGTAGTAACTTAATTAATTGTCGATTTAGTTGTCTTAACATATGCTGGAAGTTGATGCTTACAAGTAGCTATGTTTATGGAAGGGATTATAGAGTTGACTGGCCTCATAAACATTGATTAGAGTGAGTGGTGTCCAATTGGTTACCGTGTCAAGTAGAATGCATGGATTGTCAGTTCTGTCAATAACTCTCGCTTTAAAAACAGATTATATATGTTTACAATATTGATCGCTGGTGAAAGCGCACTGGCAGTGAGGAAACAGCAAGTAATGGTTGTTAGACAGCGTGACTGAAAGGAGGCAAAATGTATTATTGCAGATTGCGTGCGTCAGCCCGTCAAAGTCTAATCAGGGGGAAACTATGAATACCCTACGTTACGCCACGAGAACAAAGAAAATTAAAAACAAGCCTGTCGTCAAAATGGTAAGAATCACGTTAGAATAATTTAGCAAAACTTGCGTAGTATAATATATAAACTACATAGCATATATTTTGTAATATATTAGTCACATTAAGAAAATTTAAAATATATTTGTAATAACTTGTGATGTAATAGATTTGAGGAAATACATTTTTATCAAGCAGTGCTAGTTAAGTAAAAATGGTTTAAAATATGTGTGTCATGTTTAACGTTGCTATTGCCTGTGCACATTATTCTTATGGTCTGTGACTACATCAGCTCATCAAATGCGGACATGTTAGCATTGCAGTACTAAAAAGTGATAGTTATGTACAATTAATAGAGCTAAACAACATGTATCTTATGCTTTGACTTCTGATAACATTTTGTCTTCTAAATTTATTAAAATCTTTAATTTATTGTGTGTACTCAACCATCCATTTTTGATTATTGAATTGTTATTACTTTAAGTCAAATTCCTTTATCCAAAAGCTATATGATTAGTATCCTAGTCAACTTGCCCAAACTGTAATGATGAAGAGGAGACTTTATAATCGTCTATGGATAGCATGATTTCCTCACATAAGGTTTAGCTCGAGAGTTGATTTTGATGTTTTTGTTGGTGAGAAATAGCTTCATGTTTTTGTTATGATGTAGACTATAGGTCACAGACAGTAAGTAAAAATGTTACTTTATTTTTATCAACAAAAACTCAAAAATAGGAAAAAGAGGTTTTTATAATTGCAAAAACTGCAGCTGCAAAACTTCTGCCCCTTTACTGTCTGCAAAGGGTATTTTATAAAAACATTTGCTTTGCTGAGGCTCATTGGGGGATAATTGCTACAGTTTTACATTTCAACCAATAAAAATGTTCAATAATATGACTGCATGTATGTACTATGATTAGCCAAATTTTTTTCTCAACTGTGAGCGTTCTAGTTATTGATCAATTGTTTGTAGGCAAATCACTCAATATTTGCTAGCTTAAGTTCTTAAAAACTTAATAAGACCAAATATGTCGAGATCTTTGATTTAACGTAAGAACATGACGCTATCAATAGAGTCTTCAAGTTTGGTAGATAAGCCAGTTCTCAGCTCAAAGCTGCAGATACTCAAATATTTGCTCAGCCTTGTCAACATGAATAGGCTTCATAAATATACAGACCCTATGTTAATATCATACGAAATAGTCACAAATCTTGATGTTTTTTAGGACCCGAGAGAGAGTTTCATTATGACACTAAAAAAGGAGATTAAAGTGCTTAAAGCAGAGAACCAGCTGCTGAGAGACCACTCCCACACCGGTGATGGCAAGTCTCCAACTGGTGCCAAAAAACAAGGACAAGGTATTTAGCTCCTCACACTTTTCTGGGGCTCAAGCTAAACACCAGAACGCTTTCATGTTACTGTTTTACTCATCTATGAAAATGATTGAGTCATGTATTTTTAATGGTCAAAATTATTTAACTAAAAAAGTTACACAGTCGCCAGATGGCAGCAGCACTGTTGCATCATGAACTATCCCAGTTAGTTAGTATACATACCTTCAAGGATTTGTTATTTACTATGAGCTTTTGATATTTGTCTCAATCAAACGCTCGCTGCGAGCCGCCTGCACATCAGCGACCACTATTTCACTCTTACAAGTGATTCACATCTACTCTCTTTTTGTATTTCCTAAACTTTAGCTCACGATTGTTCCTTACATAACAGAATACAATCATGTACTTATTCTTATAATTTAATTATTTAATACTGTCATGTCTGCTACTATTTTTAAATTGATGCCACACCTGCAGCATTTTGTTAGCCAGTAGTAATCAGAATATTTACATCATCATTGTTTTTAATTTAATTTAAATTTTATTTCGCCAGTCAATGCCAACAAAAGCAAATCAGGTCGTGTAAAAAATAAGCATGGGAATTCAATAGAATTTAAAAAAGACATTCTTATTTCATAAGGCTGTTCTAGATACAGGACTGGCAAGATGTTGATGTCTGGTGTGTTCAGTAGTTTTTGTTTGTGAGGTGTAGCTATGAAGTGCTTGGTTGGGTGTACAGGGTGTAGCTATGAAGTGGGTGGTTGGATATACAGGGTGTAGCTATGAAGTTGGTGGTTGGGTATACAGGGTGTAGCTATGAAGTGGGTGGTTGGGTATACAGGGTGTAGCTATGAAGTGGGTGGTTGGGTATACAGGGTGTAGCTATGAAGTGGGTGGTTGGGTATACAGGGTGTAGCTATGAAGTGGGTGGTTGGGTATACAGGGTGTAGCTATGAAGTGGGTGGTTGGGTATACAGGGTGTAGCTATGAAGTGGGTGGTTGGTATACAGGGTGTAGCTATGAAGTTGGTGGTTGGGTATACAGGGTGTAGCTATGAAGTGGATGGTTGGGTATACAGGTGTGTAGCTATGAAGTGGGTGGTTGGGTATACAGGGTGTAGCTATGAAGTGGGTGGTTGGGTATACAGGGTGTAGCTATGAAGTGGGTGGTTGGTATACAGGGTGTAGCTATGAAGTTGGTGGTTGGGTATACAGGGTGTAGCTATGAAGTGGATGGTTGGGTATACAGGTGTGTAGCTATGAAGTGGGTGGTTGGGTATACAGGGTGTAGCTATGAAGTGGATGGTTGGGTATACAGGGTGTAGCTATGAAGTGGATGGTTGGGTATACAGGTGTGTAGCTATGAAGTGGGTGGTTGGGTATACAGGGTGTAGCTATGAAGTGGATGGTTGGGTATACAGGTGTGTAGCTATGAAGTGGGTGGTTGGGTATACAGGGTGTAGCTATGAAGTGGGTGGTTGGGTATACAAGATAGCCTGTAAAAGTACTTTAGACAGAAGAGATTCAAAAAGACATAAAGTTCCTGAAGCCAAAAGACCTCCGATAGTTGGTCATAATTCTCCTATGAGGCATCATCACTCTAGCACAAATTCTTTTTAGTCTCTCTTGTTTCTCTATATCTTGCTTTTCTATATCTCCATCTGATCAACATGGTCACCAGCAAGGGTTTTCATGTCTTATAAATGCCGCACAATGCTAGCCACGCTTCTCAATAGCTGGGTTTAATATTTTTATACAGCCTTTGGATGCGAATGCAAATATGTGAGTGTTATTGTTTTCTACCAGGGGCGAAACCTGATGGTGCAAGCAATGCAAAGGCAGTTGACACTAAAACGTCTATAAATTCCTTTGCACATGAGAACACAGATCTGTATGAGATGTTACAGGTAGGTAACACTTATAGGGCAGTATTCAGCTACTCTATGCTATCATATCTCATTGACAAATTACGTTAGTCAATTTTATTAAAGAATAAACAAATATTTATCATTAGTGTATGGCAGTGGTATGCAAGCATAATGAGCTGTCAGAACAGCACACAGCAGCAGATGGGGTTAAAAAAGGATTCTTTTAGATCAAAAAAGTATTGTGATAAGTTCCACCTCTTAATTACAACTGTTAACTAATCTGTCAGCACTATGAACGTCTGCAATGCTTCCTACATCTCACTGTTGCCACTATTAACACTATTTTTATAAGATGTATGTCACCTCTTTACTAATTCTTTATATTTGTCGGAAAATTTTTATGACAAAGATGGCCGACAGATATAATGACATTTGCATCTGAATTAATGAAACAAAGAAAACTGCTGCATTGATGACAATCAATATTTAAAAGTTCAACACTGGCTAAAGTTGATTTAAGAAAAATCCTGAGTTTTTGGTGCTTTATTTTAGCCAATAATGACCAAGTCACATCCTTTCATTAATATTTTTTTTGTAGAAACTTTAGCTAGTGAGGAGGGCTGCTGACATTATATTTTATTAATATATTAAAATATATCGGTATATATTACTTATATTATACTACATGTATATTGCTATATTGCTGCATTACTATATTACTACCTACACTGTGTATATATATATATTTCTTAAAGTATGTCGAATGTCTGCATTCCGGCTATAGATATAGCTATAACGCATGCTGATTATTTTACCGATGCGGCCACGCATTACGACGCCCCTGCTAAGAAATATTTTTTGTTAGGTTCAATTACTATGTCTGGCGTTAAAGCCAATCTTTCCCACGCGGACAGCTACGTTGTCCCTGTGGGAAGAGTCTCCATAGAGTAGGAGTGTCTTCATATTCAAAGTTTTGATAGATAGCTTCTGGTGGCACAGTAACCTTTATTATACACGCGCACTTCTACGCAAAAATTGTTAATATTAAATCTACATATTCAGGTTTTTATTTCGTTTTCTCGGTTCGTATTAATTGTATCATTACCGTAGCGAAACCGACTTAATTTAGCTATTACTTGCTAATTATTTCACATTTACATCTAAACCTTTTTATAGTCTTTTTTTTAATTTGTTTGACCTTCACGAAACATTTTCCTCATGATATGAGGAAATATGAGTTTAAAGTTGTTTGACAAAGTTTGAAAACCTTTACAGTTGTTTTTATTTTCTATTAAATTATTTCAACTAACACTTTTCTCATGATATGTAGTTTGAAAGTTGTAATGGCAAATTTTATTATATGTTTAATACAAATCAATTTTCTGACCAAAGACTTTTATTACCCGGGCAACGCCGGGTAGCACATCTAGTTGTATAATAAATTTCAATGTTTGTCTGTCTGTCATTCAGTCTGTCCAGCTATAGCTAAATATGAAAAATCCGTAACGCAGTAAATTTGATCTCGGAACCTCCCATTTACTAGGCTATAAGCTAACTACCCGTTGAGCTTCACGAGATGCAATGGATTCATTTGGCGATATGAGTCGCTACCTAGGTTAAAATATGCACAGCGACTCTGCGTTACGGCGCAATGTCACTAAAACTTGCTCTCATGGCCCTTATTAGTAAGTTTAGCAGTATGGATAGTAACTTACTCAAATTGGCCATTAGCATTGTGCCAAGCTAACGGCAAGTGGCAGGCAACACTATCTGTCACTGTTTATAAGTTGTTTTTTAATACTCGGGCAAAGCCAAGCATCCGACTAGTATTGTATAATACACACTGTCAAGTTATGACTGTCAGATAAACTGCCCTTTAAAATTAATCATCAGGCTAACTGCAAAGAGAATAATACGTAAAATAGCATTGATTTTCAATCATAAAGTGCTTTTATACTGAATAACTGTAGATACAATCCAGATGAAGCTTTGCTAAGATGGCATCCGTAGATAGAGCTTTAAATGTATACAGCTATTAGCTAACCACTTGTTTACTGTCACTGATCAATTTTTAAAATAGTGGGTCAAAGGATGGACTAACATATCACGCACTTTTATTCTCTGACTGGCACTAAACACACAATACACTTATCTTTATTGAAAGGCGACCAACATGCCATACGTTTCATTTGTTAGGCAAACAATTGAAGCACACTACAGTTACTGGTAAAAAATAACAATTACATAATGCATCATATATTTTTCTTTATTGACAGTTAACCAACATGTCATGTGTTCAACTTTCTGGATAAGTAGTCATAACAATCCATATTTCATACTATAGACAATTTCTTGAGCACCGAATTTCATGGTTATAAGCAAGCATCCAAAGTACCGTTTCTGGACAAACAATCTACACAATGCATCTATTTCTGAAAACAATTAAGTAACATGCTTAGAAATCAGAAGGTTATATAGGCTTTTCGTTTTAGAAATTTCGTACACTTATAAAGATGTAGTACAACATCAGTAAAAACAAGTGAATAAACAGACATTCAAAACTCTGTGCATAATTTCGTTTTGGAGACCGGTTAAGAGTAAATTATACTGGAGAGATGGATATGTTACACATGTATTTATAAAGCTGATAAGTCTCTTCAATTCTGAAATTACTAGCTGTAAAAAAGAGTTTTTTGAATAAAATATCCAACGCCTTAGATGGTGCAAAGATTAAAGCTAACTTGTCAATTACAAAACAACTTTATATGTAGAAATTAATTCATTACTACATTATTATATAATATTTTAAATTCAACTATATTTACCATTCATACACTGTTTGTATCATTCTCAAAGAAATATGCACAAAATATTGAACTAGTATTACCAGTCAAAATTTGGAGCATATAGGTATTGCATCTAAGTTGATTAACAGATAACTTCTTTACTTGTTCCTTCTGCTATATTATTGTAGATATTGAGTATTACACTCAATTTAAAGTTTGTTATTTTATCATTAGGATTGTAATGTACTTTCACAACTTTAAATGGATTAAAGCACAGAGCATTTTTACCAAATAATTGATTTGAAGGCAGTTAATGTTTTTTGTACTCACACAGTCTGTCATATGTGTTGAGATGTACCATAAGTTCATATTAGCAATAAACAAGCATTTTGATCATTTACAATGTGATTCAAAGGAGTACATGGTAGAGAATGAAACGTTGAGAAGTGAGAATGAAGAGCACCTCCTCGGTAGAGACAGATTAAAAAAGGATCAGCAGTACATCGTCAGAGAAAATGATCGACTGCAAAAGAAAGTGGAAGAATTACAAAGGTTAGAATAAGTTGTATTATCATGTCATTGTTTTATGGAAGTTTGAATCACTATTTGTATTTGTCACTGGAAATACTTTTAAAAAATGTGTGAATTTAATTTTTGTGCTAAAACATATTAGGCTAGCCTGTGGTGTTTCTATCAACTCATATTAAGACTAACAGAATTTACATTAAACCATAACTGTCACGTACAACTTTTATTGTATTTATTAGGTAAATCAGACACACTGATTCCAATTTTGCATTTAAAATAAAGATTATCCTACTAACTCTCAGAGTAATTAAGGCTTTTTTACAGCATTTCAATATCGGTCTTGAAAACAACACGATCGGCACAACAAGCTCCGCTCATAAATATGGGACGTAGCCTAGCATTTTAGGAACGGAAGTTAGGGATGTTTAGTCCGATTTAGAATGATAGAGATGGGTGTCTTAAAACCCATCATCTAAACTCAGCTTTCAAAATAAATTCTGTTATTTTTGAAAGGTAGATAGGTATTTAACAATGCATATTTAAAAATGAGCTCAAAAAAGGGCGATAACAATGCTAGCTTGTGATGAAATTGCGCTTTTTTGAGCTCCTCTTTCTCAGAGTTCAGTCTATTAAGCATCATTTAACAAGCTACAAGCAATGTTAAATAGCTTATCTACCTTTTAGAAAAGACTGACATTATTTTGAAGGCTGAGTTTAGAGAATAATGGGTTTTAAGACACCCATCTCTATTATTTTTAATCGGACTAAACATCCCTAACTTCGGTTCCTAAAAAGCTAGGCTACGACACATATTTATGGAGCTTGTTATGTCAATTGTGTTTTTTTCGAGACCAATATTGAAGTGCTATAAAAAAGCCTTAATTACTCTGAAAGTTAGTGGACTAATCTTTATTTTGAGTGCGAAATTGAAATCGGTGTGTCTGATTTACCTAGACAATATGATAAAAGTTGTACGTGACAGTTGTGGTTTAAGATAGCATCATGCTCATCAGGCATTAGGTACATAAATATGGAGATCATATGATATAGAGCAAGGAGCGTGTCAACCTGCTCGTCTTAGCTGCATGATTAGCTACTTTTGTGATGGGCTTCCTTAATCTGTTCCTATTCTATATTTTCATTCAGTAATCAGTCCCATTAAAGCTTGTAACTGCCAGGAAGTGATAACTCTGAGCTTTGTTGTAGTTAAATACCTGATGTAGACCTGATTGATCATCTTCAGTGCATTATTGATTTCTATTTCTCTTGACGACCAGTTCTGTCTCCGCTCACTGTAAAGTTTTGATTTATGCTAGTAACATATGGTCAACCTCAAAGTGTGAAACATCTGGCTGGTTTTCTGACTGGTGTCAGGTTTTAAAAAGCAAGTTGAGACATTCTTTGCCCATTTGATTTTTTTAAATCAACCTTTATCAGTCACAAACCTTACTAGGATTAAAATCCACATTGACAGAGCTTTTCTAAAACAAGTCTTTTCTACTTATGGCACCATATTTACAGAGTTTATTTAGCAGAGTACGTTAATTTTTAATATTCTCCTTCTATAGTAGCGGTCTGTGCTTTACAACAAGAAGCCTGCTTATTACCAATAGGCCCAATTATTAAACTAGACAAAGTGATACTAAAAACATGGAGATATCACTCAGATATATACACAACATTAAGTACTGTATGATGTCATTGGAAACCTTCTCTATTATATGATATAAGCGGATAGCTGCTTGGACACAGGCTAGCCTATGATAGACCAGGTTACGGTATGCTGCTATAATACTGTCTGGGTTGTAGGCGACTTCTGCAAGGGGTATAGGTTGGAGTTGTGGGTAACTGCTACAAAGGCTTTAAGTTGGAGTTGTGCGTAATCGCTGTAAGGGCTATAAGATGGAGTTACTGAGTAACTGCTGTATAGGCTGTAGGTCTGAGTTGTGGGTAATGGCTGTAAGGGCTATAGGTTGGAGTTGTGGGTAACTGCTGCAAGGGCTATAGATTGGAGTTGTGGGTAACTGCTGCAAGAGCTATAAGTTGGAGTTGTGGTTAACTGCTCTAAAACTGTTCTATAAGCAACTGTAACCTCTTTAAAAAACCTGAACTGAATTATCTCAGCTTTTCTGCTTTGCAAAACATAGTTTGAGAAAAGGAAAGGCTTTAAAATGATTATTCTCATCCTTCATGGTAGATACATTTTGTCCGGGGAGCACGTGCCTGTACAGAGTATTCAGAGAGAGCACGTGCCTGTACAGAGTATTCAGAGTACAAGACAGAACTCGTGGCATGATACCCACAGTGGCATCAACAGTGCTTCTAGCCAAAACACACTGCGTAGTTACCATTCTGTACCAGATGTGAACCAGTTCTCTTATAACAATCCTTCACAGCTGCTCTACTCCCCCCAGCCTCCGGTTCCCTATCACCAGGTACCTCTTTTTATGGACTATTTATACTATGCAGCATCAAAATTGTTTTAACCTTCCATGGAATAGATACAAACAATGATTCTAGTCACCAATGGCAGAGATACTAACAGTTGCTCTAGACACTATGTTTGTTCTATCTGTGATTATCCTGTTAGTCCAAAATTTGTACTACTAGAAACGTCTTGCACTGCACTTTTGTTAGGAACAAGCACTGAATCTCAATTTTTTGTATTTCTAAGTTGGTTCTGTTACATGTAGCTTTAATAGCAAGAAAAAGGTTCAGTAGGAAAATTCAGCATACATTATGCTATAATGATCAACAGCTAATTTTAATATTCTTAATATATTTTACTCAAGTGGAAATTGTTTTCTTTGCGGTTATAAGACTAAATACTAACAGAATGCTTCCTTTTTCTAGAGATGTGCTGTTGTTTTGCTTATGCCAATAGATTTATGGAGTTGTGCTAAATTTGGTACGCTTTTACCGGTAATTGATGATATGAGAAATAGAGCGAACTAGTTTATACATTAACATATATACTCATTGGATATGTTGGTTTATTGTAGAATCTGATGCCCCGTCTTCCTCCCGTAAAACAGAAAACTGCTCCGCCTGTCATTGGACAATATTCACTCTCACCCTCACAAGTAGCCTATCAGAATGCTTATAACAAAGCCTACACCAATCCCTCGCCAATGATGAAAATGAATCCCACTCCACCACCCAAGATCCCCCAGAATGCCTCATTTGCTCCGTATGTTATAATTACATTTACTAGTACCCTGATAGTCTAGTGGGCTGTGAGAGATAGTCAGGTACAATAACTATATGTACTGTACAATTATAACTGGTACCCTGGTAGTTTAATGTGCTGTGCGAGATAGTCAGGTATAATAACTATATGTACTGTACAATTATAACTAGTACCCTGGTAGTTTAGTGTACTGTGAGAGATAGTCAGGTATAATAACTACATGTACTGTACAATTATAACTAGTACCCTGGTAGTTTAGTGTACCGTGAGAGATAGTCAGGTATAATAACTATATGTACTGTACAATTATAACTAGTACCCTGGCAATCTCATGCACTGTGAGAGATCATCATGTGTGTTGATAAAGCACAGATAATAACTATGTGCACAATTATTCATCAATCTACGCAGGTGTTAGAGTGCCTGTCTACCAAACTGAATGTCGTGAGTTTGATTTCCAGTTATAGCAATTTTTTATCTCAAAGTATAACCGTGGCTTCAGACAGATGGACAGAAGGATAGGACAGACAAACATGGCTCTTATAATAGTAAAGAACACATGCAGCAGATAGACATTTCCTTTTGATTAATAGCGCAATGAAATATGCAACAATCGAAAGAACACAACTCCGACTTTTTGTAGCTGTAACAGAGTTCTGCGACACACGTGTTTATAGCTCAGTAAAATTAATCTAAAAATATTTGCTGTAGACGTGTAAAAACGAGCTGTGTAGAGATTAAATTGTTTTAGAAATAGCTACTCCCAGAAGTTTGAGGTTTCCAAATCGCTCGGTGCTCGAAATGCCTTCCAAAACCCTCCCCACATTCCCGGAAAGTTACCTGGCGGCCAGCTTGTCTATAGCTCATCTCCTCAGTTACCACTAAAGGCTCTACCTGCTCCTTACAGTACTTTGCCACCACACGGTTCCTATGGCAACCCTTCCTTGCAACCTAAACCACCTTATCAAGCTCCAAGCAAGCATGGTGAGTTGGTCAATTTTATTTCAACCCTGAATTTTGTGTCTTGTAGGATATATATTAGATAATTGTGTATTTATATCCAGTAAACTGAATTATCACCGGTAATATATTGTGCCAGCACTACATGAAGTACTTATTGTTAAAATAATTAAATGATTGCACGCAAGAGTTAAGCGCAAGGACCCCTAGGGCAGCTGGGGATGCTTCTACTGGTAGCTTGGAAACTGAACAGGCTGACTAGATGTTTATCAACCATAGACACAGTGTCTAGTTTATTTTACTATAGCCTGATTATATATTAGTTTCCATGCATAATGAACCATGGTTTGCTGATAGTATTTTAACCTACATTGTATGTCTCTTAGAAATATTGAGCTTCAGCTTCATGCTTTGAGTTGTCTTCTCTTGTCTTCTCCTGTCTTTGGTTTGACTTTTGTGTCCTCTGTTACTACGCTGTTAGCTGTGTTCACAAGCAATGCTAGCTACAATTAGTAAGTTTATGTACATGTATATATAGTTTGTACATACATATACATGTATATAAACTTTATATATAATATGATTGCTTGGACTTGTGCTTGCTTGTCAAGAGGAACTCGGGTGTCATCTAATATTTAACGATATTGTGTTGTACTTTTATAGATGGATATTCACAGCCAGGTAAAAATACTCAATATAACGTGAATGATCAACTGAAGCAAGAACTAATGATGTTGGAGGGTGAGATACGACACACGCAAGAGGCTTTAACTACAACTCGATGACAACGATGAACAGGTGCTTCTTTTTCGTAAACCTGTCAAGCCATGATCACTTCACGCATAATTCTTCCGGTCATTTAGATATTTGCATGGTGATGCCATGCATGTACCTGCTCAAGAAAGAAAAAAGAACTCCGTTAATTTGTATTCTATTTTATATAATGTATTGTATTTAGTTTTTGATTCACGTGTATGTATTTGCTGTTTTGGTTAAGTCATCCATATAAATGCTTATATATATTTTTTTAACTTTTCTTTGAGGTATATTAATAGTTATGTTATAGTTATAATCTATACTTCCGGTTGGTAATTTTTGATAATCGTCTCTTTTTGACATACGTGATAGACCAGGGCTACTAGCGCAAGAACTTCAGATGTGATGATTGGAGCCTTTTGAAGTTGGCTGAATAAAACCAAGTGATGAAATTTGATTAGTTACTATACTCTTAGTTGAGTCATGAGAATAATATTTATATTCTAGTCCAATTCTATTTAGTCCAATCTGTATAACTTCTAATTTATGTAGGGTTTAGCCGTCTTCAGGTGAAATATTATAAATACTTGAATAATACATGAGTAAAGATTTGAGCTGACTATCAGAGCGGTATAGAGAGACGCCTAGATAAACAATCACAATACACTAGTAATCTGACCGTCTCGAGTGCCATAAGAAATTGTCAGGTGTACCAAAGAAGCACAGAGAATAAGTATGCGCACAGTAATTCTAAAACTCCGAAAGCTGAATTATTGGTGCAGCTGATAGCTTGCTGGCTAAGTCAAGTGTAGTAAGTTTGAATCTCATACGATGCAGTCTTTTTTCTCCAATCTCCTTCGGACAAACGAATGAACAAACACAACTGTTATTATAGTAGACTAGGTGAATGGCGCTGCTCGAGCTATAAAAGCCTTGGCAGAGAAAATTTATTTTTATTTAACAAAACAACAATAACATAACAACACATAATAACATGTGTGCGTGTGTGTAAAAAAGGTTACTGTTCCGGTAAATGCTATCCATCAAAACTTTGAATACGACAATGCTTGTACCTTTTGATACTGGTACAGATGTAAGAATGAAATATCGGTCTGTCTTTGTCGAACCAAATAGAACAAATGTAGAGGCTATTCCTACTCTAGATAATCGGCCGCCTGAAAACTCATAGAACTAGAATTATAGTGTGTATTTTTAAAAGCTACCTTATTCAAAGTTATTTCCTACACCAGAGCCTTGACCAAAAGCAAGCAGAGTTATCCTCTCATTGAGTTACGGTGTTCAATGGTGCTGTGAGTAGGCATCTCAGGTTTGATCTATAGATTTGTATTCATCGAAAGGTAACATTCGCAATTGACTGTCAGTTATTAGAGACTATCGTGAGTAGCCCATAGCTAAAAAACACAAGTATCTCTCAGGAATAAGACTTATGACCTAAGGTTAGGATCTAGCAATCAAGTGTGCCTAGGTTTAGAGCATTGCATAGGCAAAGTGCTGACTGGACTGGAAAAAACTCTGAAACCTTTGTGAAGCAAAATGAGCTAGTTCAACATCTTTGCTAATGGATTGTCAGTTAATGTTAATTGAGGTGATTAAGCTCATGGTAGAAAAGACCAACTTAAGTTTTTAAATACAATAGTTTACATACGCTGAAGATAGCAATCATCACAGGTTGGCCAACTACCAAAGAAAGTTGACAAAAATTGTTCAAGCTCGGAAGAATAGTTGATGGCTTACAACGGGATTGTGTATTAGTAAAAGGAATGCCCTCTCAAAGATGTGTCTGCCTGTGTGTGTGCGTGCGTGCGTGCGTGCGTGTGTGTGTGTGTGTGTGTGCTTGTGTGTGTGTGTTTGTTTGTGTGCTTGCGTGTGCGTGTGTGTACATGCGTGTGTGTGTTAGTCTGCGTAAAAACTATTTCATATTTTGTGAAAAAAGACAAACTGAAAACAGGTGAAACTTACTTATAGAGGCCAAAGGATACAATGATCTAAATACTCTAAAAATAACAATCATCACAAGCTGGCCAACTACCAAAGAAAAGTTCTCTAAGTACTTACAATATTTGCCAAAGCTTTGAAGATGAGTTGATGACATACAATGGGATTGTGTACAGGTAAAAGGATTGCTCTCTCAAAGGCTATGAGTGCCCAAGGTTGATTATGTTGAACTCTGGACATTATGTTACTAAGAAGCGATGAAACAGGCCACAGATACAATATATAAAGGGAAAGAGTAAAGCTTTTGGTACCTGCCAAGCAACTTCTTCCAGAAGGTTCACAATAGCAGTAGACACATTTTGAATTGATGCTTAAGATCACTATCTGATTATTATATATTCCTACTCTGATTATTTTGAGCTAAGCAGAAAGTAGATATAATTGGAATCATAGAAAGAGCAGCCGGCTGACAATGACATTCTGGAAGTGGTTCAAGTAAATGGTCAATCACATTTCAAAGGTAAAACATTTTTTTTAAAGTTAGTAAATAACCCATTATCCTATCCTTTTCATTTAGCATTTGATCAGATGAGAGTAATATCTGTAAACCTGTATATATATCCGTATATAATATATACATGTATATAATTTTTACGTGTATATATATATACACGTATAAATATACAAGTAAATAAATATGCATGTACATAAAAAGTTCCTCTCTCAGTTAACCCTTAGCTGGTGGTGATGTCTACTCAAATTCGGGTCTTCTACCAGAGACCTGGAAGTTTAAGCACTCACCTCAAGAGATTAGCTATTCTCAATAGCGAACTTTTTTGCAACTCACTTTTGTTGATTGTTGCCGGCATTTGGCCAAACCGCATTTGATGTTCATATGTTATTGCACTCAATGCTCCAATGACTACCCGAAGAACAGTTGTTCTTACACACCAACACTTTTCAATCTCTTTTTTGAGTAGGAGATATTTTACCACTTTTTTGGGTGCTGCTATATCTATTTTAGTAGCCCTTTTCCTCTCCTTGTCCACCAATACAATATTTGGCTGGTTTGCTGAAAAATTTTTGTCAGTCTGGATGTAGAAGCCCAAGAGGAGCCCAAGAGGAGCCCAAAGCAGCTTAACATGGTTGTTCTCACTGATCTTCTATGGTGCCTCCCGCTAGTGTTATGGTTTCTTGAGGCCATACTCTTTGCATAGACTTCTGTACACTACATCGGCAACATGGTTAAGCTACTCAGTGTATGCATGTTCGGCTGGCTGCTTGCACCACTGATGATGTGTCGGTTGGTTTCTGGTACATATTTGCGCAGTCTGCACATGAGATCATTTTTGGTGTGATAGATCTGTCTTTGGAATTGCTTAGTTGGCAGCACCTTCTCCAGTGCTGTCATAGTTAGTAACTCTGTATTAGATTACCTTTGCTCAGCCATATATATGTCTGGTGAAGTAAGTCGCCAACCTCAGGTATTTGTCAGTGGCTTGCACCATAAAGAGGTTTGGTGTGCTAGTCAGGTTCCTCGTCAGTGTGTGGTTCCATTGTCACAATAATCAAGTGAAATTCATCTAGTAATTTACTTATGGTGCCCATTGAGGCTGCATAGACTTTCTTACCCTGCTTTTCCTTCACTGTCCACTTTACGCTTTTGTTTCAAGCTAGAAGTTTGTGGGTTATTTTTAGAGGTAGAAATAAACGTCCGTGTGTAGAAGTGTCAAGCTTAGCACTACCAAAAACTCCAGCGTGTGTGATTTAATTTGTAAGTAGTAATTTACAGGTAAACAATAAAAAACAATAGTATGAGTGACATTATTGTTGAGCAGTTACACAGACAATATAGTGAGTATTGCATATGAGTAATATACTAGCGAGTATGATTAAGTATGGTTGTAACTAGATGCACTCAACATCCCCTCCGCAATTAAGAGCTCATGTTAGTTCGTTACATAGTCTTGCAACCCCTGCAGGGGCTTTCTGATACGCTGAGAATGTCTGGTCGCTGTGTGGTTATAATCGGTATGCGAGTCCGGCGTGTCATCGGTATTGTTAGCAACTGTCTCGCTGTTGAGGAGTGTCTGGTTCTCTGCGGGGGCTGATGGTGCCGACACTAGCGGGCGAATATCTTTCCTATTCTTACATATGATGTCATAATTTGAACATGGAGAGTATGATTGGTCACTGAGTTGTCTTTCAATGACACTTTCCCTCTATTGGCGACGGTGCTCCGCCAGTCCCTAACTAGTACTGGCTGTCCTTGGTAAAGTAGCGGTAGACCATGAGCTGATCTGTCATACTGCTGCTGATCTTTCTGCTTCTTTAATCGTTTCTCTTCCCATGCTAAATTTTGGGATGGCTCTTTAGTTGGTTCTGGCAGCACTGATCTCGTCGATCGTTCCATGAGTTGCTGTATCGGACTCATATGTGCTGCCTCTTTAGGGGTGTTCCTGTATTCGAGCAGTGCAAACTCCGGTTCAGAGCATCTGTGTAGGATTCACTTTGCTATCTTCACCGCAGACTCAGCCTTGCCACTACACTGTACGTAGTGCGGCAAGCTGGTGATGTGGTTGAAATCCCAATTCTGGCTGAACGTCGCAAACTGGTGCGATGTAAACTGCAGTCCATTGTCAGTCATGACTAGCTTGAGTATTCCCAGACAGCCAAAGCATTCTTTAGTGTGTTTTTGACCAGTAGTGTTGACTGATTGACAAATCGCTTGTACTCAAGGTAGTCGGTGCTTGAGTCAACGATGACTAGATAGTGGTTTTCCTGAGCTCCAAACAAATCCACTCCTACTTTCGTTCAGGGCTCTTTGGGTACATCATGACTCTGAAGTGTTTCTTTTTGTTGGGCAGGTTTGTCTCGCTGACATTCAGGCTGGCTGGTAATATGTTCAGAGATGTCAGTTGTCATTTTGTTCCAAAACACTGTGCAACAAGCTCAATGGAGAGTTGAGTTAATACCGTTATGAGCCATGTGCAATAGCCTCAGAAGTTTTCTTTGCATACACTTGGAAATAATGACTCTCAAGCCTTGTAAATCACGCTTTTCTCAATAGTAAGCTTGCCTCTAAAGTGTTTGGACTCTCTGTAACCTTGAGAAGGTGCTCCACTCCAACGAGTGCGGGCGAGGCAAGCCAAATTTTGCAGTTCGGGATCTTTGACTGTGGCAGTTCGAATCTCTTCCATCTTCGCTTTGCTCCGCTTTGTCCTGCATGTCTTCGCTGCATGAAAACAGGTGCTCTGGCGCCTGTTCGTACCTAGGCAAGCCAGAGTAGGAGTCACGGGAAAGTAAATCCGGAGTGTGCTGTTCTGAGCCCTTCTACAAGATAACGTTTATGTTTGGGTACCTCTGTAGGTGCAATAGCATTGCTTGTAGCCTTCGAGCGACCTTATAGATTGACTTCTTGAAGAGAGCTACAAGCGGTTCGTGGTCGGTGTAAATCGTCACATGTCGGTGTTTGAATATGAACTGGTCAAAGCGCTAGGCTGCGAACACAATAGCTAAACACTCTAGTTCCAAAGGCACATAGTTCTTTTCACAGGATGTGAGGCTCCTAAACGGGTAGGCTACTGGCTTGCCTTCTTGCATCAAGGCTGCAAAGAGGCAAGCCTGTAGCCTACGCGTTCAGGAGGCTGCACCAATGCCTGCCATCAAGGCATCGGTTTGGACCACCACATGCTGTGTTAGGTCAAAGTACTGTAAGGTGTCCGGCTGAGTGAGTAGAGTTTTAAATTTGTCAAATCTTTTGGCTTGGTCTGGCCCCCACTCAAATGTCTGTTCCCATTTGAGTATTTGCCTCAAGGGCTCTGACTCAGCGGATAGGTTGTTAATGAACTTCGACGTGTATGTGACATGTTCAAGAAACCGTTTGACTCCTTGCTGGCACCAAAGAGGCTCGATATGTAGGATAGATCGTATTTTGCCAAGGTCAGGTTTTATGCCTTCTGAGGTCAATTATAGTTGTCCAATGTATAGTAGTCGGTCTTGCAGAAATTTGCATTTATCCTTGTTGAGTCTCAGTCCAATTTCCTTTGCTCGTTTGAACAGTGTGGTGAAATTTGCATCATGATGTTGGCGTGTCGCATTATAGACTAGTAAGTTGTCAGTGACTACCGTCACTCCAATTAGGCCTGTGAGCCCTTTGGTCAGTCTTCTCTGAAACTCTTCGGACGCTGACGCAATGCCAGAGGGCATGTGGAGATACTTGTATTTGCCTATCGGTGTCCAGAATGTGATTAGTTCAGTTGAGGCTGGGGACAGTGTTACTTGGTATAACCATTTTTTGGCGTCACATAGCAAGAAGTATTTAGCTTTGTGCAGTTCAGGCAGCACGTCATCCAGTGTAGGCAACACTGGGTGGTTGCGTCGAATTGCCTTGTTGAGGTTCTGTTGGTCAATACAGACCCTGATTCTTTCAATTGGTTTTCAGACAGGCTGTAAATGGCTGAGCCAGTCTGTTGGTCCATTCACCCTCGCGACGATACCTCGGTCTTCAAGTGTTTTGATTTCCTTGATCAAATCTAAAATCTTTCATAGAAAGGGGGACTTTACACAGCCGCATTTGTATGGGACGGCTGCTCTCTTCCAGGTCAATTCTATATTCTCCTGGAAGTTCTCCCAGTTCAGTAAAGATGTCACTAAAGTCAGTTAGTAGCTTATCGATGCTCTTGTCAGCTGCTGATATTGCGTGTATCTGTTCACCCAGCTGCAAAAAGTTCATTTCTTGGCAGGTACTCCACGAGAGCAGACTGTGTTGTGGGGTGTCTACGACCAGAAACCTACGAACAGTGTAGGTTTTGTCGTTTCCCAGTACCGCTAACTGTGTCCAGCCTCGGGGAGTGCATCTGCTTTGGTTATACAAGGTGAGGGTCGTCTCAGTAGATGTCAGTTCTGGGCGTACTTTCCTGTCATAGTCTAGTGTGTTGAAAGTGTTGCAAGTTGCAGGCGTGTCTAGCTGAAACTCTATCTCTCACTCCTGGTCACCTTTAGCTAGCACTGTTGTGGTAGCAAGCAATTTTTGGTCTCTTACTTCCGTGTTTATGTAGTTGACATGCTCAGTGTTTGCCTCGTCATCATTTGATGAGTAGTTCCAAGAGACTTGATTTGCGGTTTCCATGGCTTTTGGTCTGCGTTTGACCTTGCACACAAAAGCAAAGGGGTTGAACTTGTTGCAATTGTTACATTGGCGCCCATATGCTGGGTATGATCGAGAGGGTGGTGTTTTCCACAGTTCCTGCAAGTCAGGACTGAGTTAGTTTCGATTTTAGGACCAGTTGATTTCACATACTTTTTGTAAGGAGCTTTGTGGTTGATGGCACTGGCTTCCTCATCTCTGGTCTGTCCAGTCATAGTTTGGTAGTCTTTGGTGGTAGTCTCTTCTTGTCTACATAATTTGATTGCTCTGGCTAGGTCGACGTCAGATTGCTCAAACAGTTTCTTGCGAGTTCTATCTTCATCTTTTCCAAGAGTTAGGACCTGTAGTACCATTCTGTCATACATGGTGTTAAATTCACACAAACTAGCAATGCTGTCTAGGTCTGTGATGAATTCATTGATGGTTCTGTTCCTCTGTTTACACGTAAGTAGTGCGTGTGTTTTGGCTATCACATTGTCACGGGGTTTGCAGTATCTGCTAAACTGTTCAATTATTTTGTCATAGTCAACCTTTTCCGTGTCAGCAGTCCAGGTAAAGTTGTCATATATTTGTATTCCCTGTCTGCCTATTGTTCTCAGTAGTTCTCAGTAGAAGGGCAGCTTTACCTTTAGCCTCTGTGTCATCTCTGGATGTGGCTACTGAAAATAATTTAAAGTCTCTTTTAAATGTTTTCCATTGATCGGGTAAATCAAGGCCATCGGCGATTAGTTTGAGTGCTAAGAACTGTTCCATATTTGTTTGATTTATTTCTATTAGTTCTTCACTCGAGGCACCATGTTTTTTACTAAAAGTGTGTGGATTATTTTGAGAGATGGAAATAAACGTCTTTGTATAGAAGCGTCAAGCTTAGCACTACCAGAAAATCCAGCGTTCATGATTTAATTCGTAATTAGTAGTTTACAGGTAAATGATAAAAAACAATAGTATGAGTGACATTATTGTCGAGCAGTTACACAGACAATATAGTGAGTATTGCTTATGAGTAATATATTAGCGAGTAAGCTTGTAACCAGATGCACTCAAGAGCTTTTAAGCCCTCACTTGCATCTTTCCTACTAAGTTATAACCTAGCAGTATCTGACTTTGGGTGAAGTCCTCCATGTCTGGTCAGTAGCTTGAGAGCTGCTGTGCTTGCTTCTTTGATGACTTCCGCAGTCTACCACATCATGCAAACAAAATCAAAAACTGTTTTCTTTCAAAGGTACTTCTTTGCTAAACCTAAGAAATTACTAAAATTAAAAACATTTCAGTCCAAAGTAAATATATGCCCAAAAATGCTCTTTAAATCAACAAGTGGCCTTTCTAAGAAGACCGTATGCACTTAGCGATAAATTATGCAAATATTCATGTTGTACTTGATTTTTTACAAATTCTCTTCACTTCACCAACTTTATTTGGTAGATACATAAGGCTAATATTATTAATTGCTACTATTTTATATTTTAAAAAGGAGAATGGCCGAGAGTTTTACCGAAGTATTAATTAAGTTAATGTAATGGTCACTATTAGCTAACACAGACTTGTAAGTGCAAACTATATCCTTCTTAAACCTGTCGTGTTTTGTCCATTTATGCTTAAATATAACACGAGTCATAAATACACACACTAATCTCATTTACCAAAACACATGCTGACAGCAAAAAAATTTAAAGAAGTGTCATTTCAGTATAGGCTTGAATGGTTTTTCAAAAAGCAGATAAAATTTTGTCCACTTGTTTGTGTGTGTCTAAACCAGTGGTTCCCAACTACTTTGGAGTCATGGGCCCTCTGAGCGCCTTATCTAAAAGCCACGGACCCCTTTATAAACATCATAATATATGGTGTTTATAACAATGCATTGTAAATTGAATTGTTTTATTTCCCAAGGATCTTAGTATATCGATGAAATTGAAGAGGGAGAGGGAATTATGTGTTTGCTGGTTAGAGGTTTTGTTTTTTATACTACTAACGGGAAATCAGGTACTATCCAGCGGATTGATACATATAGGTGATAAAAGTCTAGACCCAAAAACCTAACAAGACAACGCGACCACCCCGCGGGAATCGCATAGCCCCAAAACTCAGGCTAGCACAATCTCAACAAAGCTCGATCATTAAACCTTGCCCATATAATAGCCGTCACCTATCCTTTTAGGGTTTTATATCATTGATGCAATCACTACAAGATAGAAATAGCTGTAAATAACTAGCTAAAAAAACCAATACTGGCACCAGCCTGTGGACCCTTTCAAAACCTCCTATGGACCCCTAGGGGTCCATGGACTACCAGTTGGGAACCACTGGTCTAAACTAAAACTGAGTTGTTTTGAATTTGAGCATAAAAGCTCACTGTACGTGTTCTTACTCATAATTAGTTGACCTGTTTTGGTAATGTAAATTGTTAGCACTCGTCAATGAAAGTCGAAATTAAATGCTAGGTAATCATTGTATTTTTACTACTCTGTCAATTTGGTTAATTCAAGCAATGATATACAGCTTGGGGCTGTATATGATATATACAGCTGGGGGCTGTATATCATTGATTCAAGTGAATAGGATTTATAGTTGTCTTACAAAGAAAAGACAACCGCTAATATAGTCCGCGTTTTTCCTAGAACCTTAGCCTTCGAGTGTTAGAAAAATTGAATCAAACTACTAGCCCCAATAAAAACCGCTCTGCGCATGATTCAAAGTTGAAAACGCGTGCTATCATATTTACTGCGTTTTACGGGCTTGTATTGGTGGACAGCGAGATACTATAGTTTGTTTTCGTGGTCATCTACTATGGCCAATCAGAGCTCCAAGCAAACACAACCTCCCGTTCTCTAAATGCTAGTACGGAACTTCCGACTCAGATAAGTTAAGAGATAACCGCCGCTCATTAAGGATTTGGTCGAAAACACTGCAAAGAGGGATATAGTGTTTGTAACAGAGCAAATTACTGCCAAGACCGTGTTGGGGCTAAATAAAAAGTCACAAATCTTTTCAAAGCTAGTAGTGTAAAACGGACGACAGGTAATGCAGAACGGTAGTGTTGTTAGTTATGCCAACATCTTAGTATAGGAAATGATTATCGAGGTGTTTGAAAGCTATCAAAAGCTTAAACACAATATATTGTACGGGAGTAATGTGACAAAACACTTTACAATGTAACATATAGCTCTACAATAACTTATTGTTGTTGTGGATAACTTGGGATAGCCATTATGGATTACTTCACTTTCAAACCTTAGAACAGTTTTATATATACCAAATGTTAATCGAACTTCCTATTAATGTTTTGGATATTTACCGAAATTGGCTCCATCAAACCCCTGATTTGGTTTATCGTAAACAGGTACGTTTTCGCTGAAATGTTTTGTTTTGCACTTTTAACACCACATTCGGGTATATAGCTTTTTATTCCAAGCAGAATGAAAAAATGTTTTACGATGATACCCTACTTTGACATGTAACTACGCATATGCGATTGTATAATTTTTACTCGGCTAAACTGGTCCGATCAAAAGTAATGTATTTCACCAAAGATAACCACAGACCAAATGAATTTGAATCTTCTGTAAGGATCTTTATCCAAAAGTGTTTCGGTCTATCAATATTAACAGACTAGAATTTTTTTAACTTAATTAACTGCATAAAACTTTCTTGTATGGGTAGCTCAACTTCCACTCCCACTTGAAAGCGTCTAGGAGGAAACCCATCCAGGAAGTAACCTTGCTACTTTGTAGGCCATAAATGTTATCAGGTTTCACGTCAACTAGTCTCAAACCTGTGTGAGTAAAGTAAGCAGCCTACTGCCAATCAAACGAATCAAGTAGAAAAAAGCATAACTTGTGCTTATGCATTTAGAGAATAGTTACTTTTATAATGGACACTAAACAGATACACATAATAGACAAATTAATATGGCTGGTCTTTTAATCTACTGACATGTGTCACTTTTAAAAACTTAGACGGTGAAGTTTTTATTTTTCATAGGGTTTAAAGAACACTAATATAACTTTAAATCTTTATTTCAGGTCTCTTGTTTATAGCACTGTTGACCTTCCTTATTAATATTTTGAATGATATGACAGAATACAACCATAGACATGCTAACATAGAGTTCTCATGATGTATAAAGCTCCCAACTATTTCGTGATGACTACTGCTGTTTTACTCTTGTTATTACAGAGATTGATGGATTAGATAATTGTCATCCTTGTTCAGCCAATGCAAGAGGAAGTTTTCCACCATTGTAAGTGGATTGTACTAACCACAGGATTAAAACGGAACCAACATTTTAATTAGATTTGCTTCTTTCAGTCTTTGTATAACTTGTCATGCAGGTTTTTTACATGTTCTCTAAGTTATTCAAATCCATGCTATGCCGTAACACTGTATTACCTTTTTGTTTATATGGCCATTATTTATTATCTGAATGAAAGTGTGAACGTTAGCAATATGCAAATTATGCATATAAGCAATTACTGGTTAAAGACAAAGGTTTTGGACCTTGCAACTCTGTTGAAATATAACTAAAGTTAGACTACCAAAAGAGTTAGTTGTTGAAGTCTGACACTTTGGTAATTTAGATATTAATGAGAGTGTAAAATTATACAGACTTAACTCACCGCTTGAATTATTAAATTATTAGATATGACAGGCATCTATCTATTGTAATAAATTGTTAAGGTGTATGTTAAGCCTACTGTACCATGCTCATGAGCTTCATATTGCGGTTAGCTTTCTCGCTGACTGCTCTATTGTCGCGCTCAAGCTTTTCTGTTTCTTTAGTTGTCTTATTTTCCATCTTGGGGTGGTCGGAGTTACCTGCAGCCGAGCAATTACTTATAGACCGCTAGTCTGCAATCATGCTGCAACAGATAATTAGGGACATGTACATAGAGCCTGACCTCCTTGCTGAGCTCTCCGAGGAACAGAAGCAGCTTATCTTTATAAAGATAAGAGAGGTTAGTGCACTTCCTTACTTATAGCTGGCTGAGCAGCGTATTCTTTGTGGTGCTAATAACTAGCTATGGCTTGGAAACTGATGTTAACATTGTTAGTTAGCAGTGTGTGTGTGGGTCAATAGAGGTGATAGAGGTGACTGATTCAATGTTGCTGTGAAAATCTGCCTCTCTCTCTTTTATGGTTTCATAAAAATTAAGCTTGGTTACAAATAGTTCTGAAATATTAATGTATTTGCTCTTATCTACAATTTTGACGCCTCATTTCATGCTTTTCATATCAAGTTAGTCTGACAGTGTATATATAATATCATAGTCATATAGAACTATTGTATTCTAGAGCTCTGACAGTGTATATATAATATCATAGCCATATAGAACTATTGTATTCTAAAGCTATGACAGTGTATCATAGTCATATAGAACTATTGTATTCTAAAGCTATGACAGTGTATCATAGTCATATAGAACTATTGTATTCTAAAGCTATGACAGTGTATCATAGTCATATAGAACTATTGTATTCTAAAGCTATGACAGTGTATCATAGTCATATAGAACTATTGTATTCTAAAGCTATGACAGTGTATCATAGTCATATAGAACTATTGTATTCTAAAGCTATGACAGTGTATCATAGTCATATAGAACTATTGTATTCTAAAGCTATGACAGTGTATCATAGTCATATAGAACTATTGTATTCTAAAGCTATGACAGTGTATCATAGTCATATAGAACTATTGTATTCTAAAGCTATGACAGTGTATCATAGTCATATAGAACTATTGTATTCTAAAGCTATGACAGTGTATCATAGTCATATAGAACTATTGTATTCTAAAGCTATGACAGTGTATCATAGTCATATAGAACTATTGTATTCTAAAGCTATGACAGTGTATCATAGTCATATAGAACTATTGTATTCTAAAGCTATGACAGTGTATCATAGTCATATAGAACTATTGTATTCTAAAGCTATGACAGTGTATCATAGTCATATAGAACTATTGTATTCTAAAGCTATGACAGTGTATCATAGTCATATAGAACTATTGTATTCTAAAGCTATGACAGTGTATCATAGTCATATAGAACTATTGTATTCTAAAGCTATGACAGTGTTTCATAGTCATATAGAACTATTGTATTCTAAAGCTATGACAGTGTATCATAGTCATATAGAACTATTGTATTCTAAAGCTATGACAGTGTATCATAGTCATATAGAACTATTGTATTCTAAAGCTATGACAGTGTATCATAGTCATATAGAACTATTGTATTCTAAAGCTCTGACAGTGTTTCATAGTCATATAGAACTATTGTATTCTAAAGCTATGACAGTGTTTCATAGTCATATAGAACTATTGTATTCTAAAGCTCTGACAGTGTTTCATAGTCATATAGAACTATTGTATTCTAAAGCTATGACAGTGTTTCATAGTCATATAGAACTATTGTATTCTAAAGCTATGACAGTGTTTCATAGTCATATAGAACTATTGTATTCTAAAGCTATGACAGTGTTTCATAGTCATATAGAACTATTGTATTCTAAAGCTCTGACAGTGTTTCATAGTCATATAGAACTATTGTATTCTAAAGCTATGACAGTGTTTCATAGTCATATAGAACTATTGTATTCTAAAGCTATGACAGTGTTTCATAGTCATATAGAACTATTGTATTCTAAAGCTATGACAGTGTTTCATAGTCATATAGAACTATCGCATGTTTTGGAGGATAAGTTGAAAGAATTGTTACAAAACCTATCAGTACATTGCTATCAGTACATAGATTTTGCACACATCTATTATAGTGTATGCGAATTGTGGTGCTACAAGGAATATTATGGTTAATCATCTCACAGGTATTCACTCAGCCAGTTCATTCTCACCCTGAGCAGGATTAGTGAGAGGGAGTTATTGCACTTCACTTGTTCTCTGTTTCACAGGAACAGGTCAGACGATGGAAAGAGTTTGAGGCAAATGAGGGCAAGGAAACATCAAATGTTGCCCTGACTAAGAAAAATGGTACAGTAATAGTTTTGTTGTATATACACATTTTAATTGGAGTCTTGTTTGGTTTTGTGTAGTATTTAGTTTAAGTTCTCTGTGATGACTTTTGTGTACCCGGTCTCCCAAATAACCTCTGCTTTTTGACATCCATCATATGTTGTTGTGGCACATCCGCTCAACTAATTGACAAACAACCAATTAGTTACTGCGAATGACTGGTTCCAGGAAATGTGAATTATGGAAAATGACTGAGTGCTGACATTCAAAATGCATGTCTTCACTATCTATTCTAGCACATTTCTCAACATACGTAGATTCTGGGGAAAATATCATGAGGCTTAAGTCAATTGGCCTTCATTTTTAGCTGGAGTATTCTTCTCTCGCTATTACTGTTGTTATACAGACCGCTCCTGAACGATCCAGATTAGTGGTGCCATATGAATACCAAACTTTTCCATGAGCAATTTGAAAAATGGGTCATACATGGGTCACTCTTTGTGAGAAATGGGTCACAAAAAGGTCACTTCATGTGAGAAATGGGTCACCCATGGTCACTCCTTGTAAAAAAATAGGACACTTTATGTGAGAAATGGGTCACACACTGTCACTCGATATGCACTACTACTCTTTAGTTTATAGGATAGGTTCTTTGCTGCTAACATTCAACTAAATATCTCGTTACAAAAGACTATTTCGTTTAGCTACAAATGCAACATGTTTTAAGGTATTGGTAATGCCATACACCTGGCTGCTTTGAATACACACTACGAGTAGCTATAGCATTAGCAATAGTTCTATGGAAGAAATTTAGTAACTCGTACAACCTAAAAAAATGTATTCCTTATTAAGGTACTAACACAGCAGACAAAATAATTTATTATAAGGCTTGTTTTAAGCATTAGAATTTTGTATCAGCTTGGCGGTCAAGTAAGAAATTGGCATGTAACACCACAAATAAGGTAAATCTTTTACTCATATTCATCTATATATGTAAATCTAAGTGTTTGTTTGTCGTTTGTTGGTCTGTCATCTATATGTCCAGTCATAGCGATAAAGTTATAGGAAGGAAAAATACCACTTCGCACTGGAGTTAAACTCGGAAACGATTGTTCTGCAGACAGGCGTGCTATCCACTACACCACATGACCTGCTTGCCATACTCTGGAATAATTAGCAAACTTGAATAATTCTAGCATGCTTGAAGATCATGATTGGGTGAGAGATCATCATGCATAACGGTTAAAAATACAATTATTTCAAGATGTGGCAAGCTGGATATTTGGCTCAGTGGTAGTGCATTTTGAAACACATTCGTGCATCCGTAGAATATACGAATGGATTCCTGTGAGGTATAATGTTCTTTTTCTTAACACCCAGACAGAAGGTTCTACACAGCTCTTATTTATTTTACTCAAATTCATTAGGTAATGAAACTTAGCCAATGGCAACTGCGTTACCTGCCATTGTTTATAAGTTATTTTAAATCTTGAGCGAATGTCTAGCATAAGCAGTAAGAAACGTTTTTTAACAATCTGTTTTAGCAATGTCTCGCGTTTTCGAATATTTAAATTATGCATTGGCTGGACACATAAAGAAGTAAATGAGCACCTTCATTTCTAAGTTTTTTATTACCTGTGAAATGCCGGGCATTTCACCTAGTTTACCTATAAATGCAACATTCCATCTTTAGAATACTTGATTGCTACTCTGCATAATTTTCATTATCAAATTTAGGAATAAATGTTGAAAATCCTACTACAGTGGAGTACTACTACATTGGAGTACTACTACAGTGGAGTACTACTACAGTGGAGTACTACTACAGTGGAGTACTACTACAGTGGAGTACTACTACAGTGGAGTACTACTACAGTGGAGTACTACTACAGTGGAGTACTACTACAGTGGAGTACTACTACAGTGGAGTACTACTACAGTGGAGTACTACTACAGTGGAGTACTACTACAGTGGAGTACTACTACAGTGGAGTACTACTACAGTGGAGTACTACTACAGTGGAGTACTACTACAGTGGAGTACTACTACAGTGGAGTACTACTACAGTGGAGTACTACTACAGTGAAGTACCGATGGATGGGTACTGAGTAAAGTAGTGCGAACCTAATTTTGCAATTAAAAACTTGTTTTTTATCTTTGAATACTTAAGAAGCACTTGGACATACATTTTTCCTTCATAAGCAGCACAAGACGTCAACCATTGCAATCAATTTCAAAGCGTTTATAATTGTTTCGTGTGCAACAAACTGTGAAAAGGGAAGTGCTACTTGACCTTTTATTTACATACAAAATCAATCTAAAAGCGTATCTATATGTAACTTACAGCGTTTGTGCTAGGAATAGATGAATCAGTCGTATGAACAGCTCTTGCTATTCATGTAGAGCGACCCATACAAAATTTTACTTTTTTGTGGATTGCTCAACATTTTGGGCACCCTTGAGCGGTCCATGTGACAATGGTACATCGCTGCCAGAAGAGACTGAAAAAGTCTTGAAATACATTAATTCTTTAGCATCAGCGAATTGACCAACTTGTCTTTTGTTGTCAAAACAAACTTGGCATTTGCTTTGTTCGCTAGGTTATCATATATGATTAGTTACTGTGTCTACTAGCTGTAAAACCAGTGCTTACATGGCTTGTAGCCACCTCGCAGCATGTCAACTTCCTGTTGGGTGTCGACAAAAATCCTTGGGTGTGGGTAATGGGAGAGCACCCTGACGATAAGTCGATTGAACAGATAGTGGAGGAAGAGGCTAAAAAGGAGGCAAATGAGAAAGCAGAGAAGGAAGCAGCTATTATTCGGTTAGTTCTTAAGAAATGAAAATCCTCAATGTTGAAATGCAGAGACACTAGGTAGAAAAGCCCCTGCTGGGCAGATGGAAACTGAAAAGCTTCAATTGTGTTCAATTTGATTCGGTCAAATATGATATTATTTAAAGAGGTGTGTCTTGAAAATTAAAAAATATTTATACAAATACTTTTTTCATATTTTGATTTATTGCAGTATCAAATTTATATTTGTTTCCTTCAGTTTGTTGTTCATGTGATGATGGGTTCAAATGCATGCTTTTTCCTGCCCTGATGTATAACTTCATATAATCGCATGTAGTGAAAGTTAAAAATTATATCATTTCTCACATTTCTAGTAGAGCTAAAAGTTGTAATCTCTGCATGCATCGTACTTTCAATATTTAAAAATCTAATCAAAACTAAATCAAACATTTCGTAAGTATTAAGTTGACTTCTGTGGATTGCAATAGCTGATTAACCTAAAATATTCAACATTGCGTAAATAATTCAAGTGTGATAGCCCATGTTTATAAATAATTCAAGTGTGATAGCCCATGTTTATAAATAATTCAAGTGTGATAGCCCATGTTTATAAATAATTCAAGTGTGATAGCCCATGTTTATAAATAATTCAAGTGTGATAGCCCATGATTATAAATAATTCAAGTGTGATAGCCCATGTTTATAAATAATTCAAGTGTGATAGCCCATGTTTATAAATAATTCAAGTGTGATAGCCCATGTTTATAAATAATTCAAGTGTGATAGCCCATGTTTATAAATAATTCAAGTGTGATAGCCCATGTTTATAAATAATTCAAGTGTGATAGCCCATGTTTATAAATAATTCAAGTGTGATAGCCCATGTTTATAAATAATTCAAGTGTGATAGCCCATGATTATAATGTTAGTAGGATTTGGTTTTGTTACAAATATTAGCTTATTCGTTACAAAAGTTTTACAGAATCCCTGAAAGTTCTTTGGTTAGCTGAGTGGATAGTCTACTACATGTACATAACTATTTTGACAGTAACCTATGAATTTCATTAAACATTTGAAATAGTTGTATCTTATTTCATGAGAAAATGACTCCTGATAGAAACAAAGTTTTCCGTTCGGAATCATTTAAAAAAAATGTATAGACTTTGCTCCTGTCACACCTCCTTTAGTCACTAAATGTTTTACATATTTTTGCTGCTCTTCTACTCACACTGTTTATTTACTAAAATTGAATCGTATAAAAATATAGTAGGGAATAGCAAGAGCAACATTTTTTTATCTACAATGCATTTGTGACAAGTCTGATTGGGAAATTTATTGTTAATAAAGGTGAGTTTCACTCCATTCCTTCATTATTAATTTTGGTCATTGTTTGTATTTGGATTTGCTGTACGATGTGTTTTAAGTATCAGTTTGTCAAACTAGGGACCTTTCCATAAGACTGTTGAGTACATGTGTGGTCAGCCCCTAAGCTATCTCTTATTTAAGGATATGGATTTGGTTATTAATAAAGCAGCAAACTTTTTGGCTCTTACAATTGCATAATAAAATAGAGTAAATTATTTGGTTGCGTGGTGATAGTGAGAAGGGAGAGCGGGAGGCTGAACAGAAGCTAAGGGAAGAGGAGAAGCGTCTTGAGTTGGAGAGGCAGGAGCAGGAAAAGAGGCTAGCAGCTTTAGCCGCTGCCGCCAAACAGTATGTTAAGCAATTTATTTTTCTAAGCGTATGCAGTCAAACCTCTGCCTAGGAAAGACTGTACATACAACATTTTTAAGATATGAATTATCTTTTGGTAGATATTTCGCTTCGACTTGCGAAGGGTATTTTTAGATACAAAAGACTTTGTATGGATGGTTTCGTATTTTAGGCCATTGGATGGTTTGGTATTTTGGCCCATTTGTTTGCTTCCTATCTTAAAGGTTGACTTGCAACAAAATTCACATTACAGTTATTTGGAATCAAAAGATTCACCATGTCTTACTCTGTTGTGTTGTAGGTGCAAAATATGTGGAAATGTGATTACAAGCTCTTAGAAGCTAAAAACAAACAGTTAATCGCCACCATCACGAAACCACCGTAGATTGGAATCAATCTATTTCTCTGGCGTAGTCAATCCATTTGGTTATTGTTTTGACATGTGATGTTCTCATGTGAATTGAGAGGCCTATAGAAAGCTCAATATGAAACTTCTTGTAGCACTAGTTTATGACAAACACTTCGGGTTTTACCGAAGAGCCCGTATCAATTATAGATGCTCGCTACTTTACAGTTTTGTTTTGGCTTGGTCTAATCGTCTAGTCGTAATCTGATCATGTGACCCATACTTCCTGCCAAACAGCGCGAATAATTTCTGCAGCATTTTTTGATTATCACAGGTGACCAACAGGCTTGTCTTGTTTATCAGAGAATGATATGCACTCCTTCGAGCTAAGGTTAAAAAATTAAACGAATTTTCACGGTAGGTCATAAGATATCAGTGCTGAAAGTGACAGCATTACAATGGTGATGAAATAGATGCATAAAGACAATAGACATGGTTTTATGGAATGCGTGAAGTATATTTGTGAAAATATTTTTACGAATGAGGTTGCATGAAAGTGTAGACAGAAGCCATCTCGATCATCTACGTCCCAATTGAGCCGTTTCGAAAAGAGATTCTAATCTACGACAGTTTCGTGATGGCGGTGATTATCTGTTCGTTTTTTAGCTTTTAAGAGCTTGTAATCACATTTCCACATATTTTGCACCTACAACACAGCAGAATAAAACATGGTGAATCTTTTGATACCAAATAACTGTAATGTGAATATTGTTGCAAGTCAACCTTTAACTTATTTGCTTTCCATAGAGAGGACCTACAACTCAGTTTCATTTGCTAGTCAAGTCAGTAAATGACAAGTGTTTCATTTTTGTTTGTTGTATAATTTGGAGTTAACGTATATCATATATACATGTAGAGTAGTACAACTTGTGTTTCTAGCAATTCAAGTTCTGTGTTTTCTGTATGATGCTCGTCCCGATCCCTTTAAATCTTTTTACTTATACTCTTAAAAAACATTTATTGCGAACAAAACCAAAACAACAATACGACACCTACCTTTTTTTGACTGCCATCCTCCCACTCCCTGTGGTCTCCGCTTTGCCTCGTTAAATCCTGCGGATTTCGCATCGTCAAGGCAGTGGATGCTAAGGGTGACTGAACAAACATGCCATTCATAGTTTTTATTCGTTATTTTTCTGTTCTTTTTTCTATGGCTACTTTTAATTTATTATTTAGTCATATGATTCAAACATGTATTTGTTACAAGTTTAAACCTTAACATGTGTTTATAATTTACACAAGCGTTATGTTCGAGTTTTTAGGTGCTTGCAATAGATTTGGGCATTTATGGAAAATCAGTCTTTACTTACTAAATATTTGACTTACGAAACATACTTTCTTTTTCAGACATTGTGCAACCGTATATGACAAGTTTAGCGACTAAAATAATGTTTTTAGGAAGGAAGCAGAAAATGCGCGACAAAAAGAGACACTCAAGACTAAACAGGAAGTGGCGAAATTAAAGGTACTTATAGTTATCGGTATTTCGTCCTGGGTGTGTCCTAGGGCACTGCTGTGTCTCTAGAGTGCTTCTGTGTTCGTTATAGGGCTGATGTTTTCATTGAGTGTGGGTGCTCTTTATGGGAGACAAGTGTCTCTAGAAAACACCAGGGCTTCTGATGCATAAGCACCTCTATGGAACACAAGTACTTTCATGGGCACAGGTATCATCTCTACAGACTGCAGGTGTCTGTGTAGAGTGCAGGTGTCTGTGTGGGGTGCAGGTGTGTGTATGGAGTGCAGATGTCTGTGGGGAGTGCAGGTATCTGTGTGGAGTGCAGGTGTCTGAGTTGAGTGCAGGTGTCTGTGTGGAGTGCAGGTGTGTGTATGGAGTGCAGATGTCTGTGTCGAGTGCAGGTGTCTGTGTGGAGTACAGGTTTCTGTGTGGATTGCAGATGTCTGTGTGGAGTGCACGTGTCCATGTAGAGTACAGTTGTTTGTGTAGAGTGCAGGTGTCCCTTTAGAACACATGTGCTTTTATGGAGCAAGATTGTCTCTATGCAGTACAGGTGTCTCTATGGGGTACACATGTCTTTATGGAGTACAAGTTGCTCTTTGAACTACAGATGCCTCCCTGTAGTCCTTTTGTTGTCTGCCATTGTTTTACGCAAGTCTTTCTTAGGGCCTATAAATATTCGTTTGTGTGTTTGGAATGCATGTTTTTAGTTGAAGAGATGTCACCTTTTTATATAACTATTATATTATTGATTTATTGTGACAATTATATCCTTACAGCAGTCCAATTCATGCATGTAGGGAATCTCTTCACAAGACAATTCAATCCCCGTGTGGACAGCCCCCGAGTCAGCTTCACGCATTTAGGTTTATTTACAATCTGGTTCTAGTCCATGTTTAGTCTCATACAGGTTACTACTGTTTAGGCCCATACAGGTAACTACTGTTTAGTCCCATGCAGGTAACTACTGTTTAGTCCCATACAGGTAACTACTGTTTAGGCCCATGCAGGTAACTACTGTTTAGCTACATAGTACATACCGGTATACTGCTGTTTAGTCTCATACCGGTATACTACTGTTTAGGCCCATGCAGGTAACTACTGTCTAGGCCCATGCAGATTACCACTACTTATGTTTTTAATACACACATTAATAATTAAACGTATCACCCTGTCTGTGTGCTATTAGCCTTTGTGAATGATGAAATCAGTTGTCCACATTTGGCGACATGTCAACTAATGCTATGTTTTGCCATTGTACAGTTGGTTGAACAGGAAGCTCCAGTTCAGGTATGGGTCTTGTAGACTATCCCTGTCTTGCCTCCTTCTTTTGTTAGGCTCCTATCACTAACTCACCATGTTGTCCAGCTAGCATTAGAGGTCTGAGGTTATCTTCGGCGTATACAGTTACCACGAACATTTTTTAAGCCCTATTATCTCTTCCAAAATATAAGCAAAATATGCAATTTGTGTTGTTGAATTTTATTTGACATCTACATGAGTAGAAAATCAGTTTTGTACAGAAAATAACTTAAATGAGTCTTTGTTCACTTCCTTATGTCGAGAAATTTTGAGTTTTTCTTCACATCCCTTTGCTTGGATTTGTCTTCTTCTGTCTCATCCTTGCCATTGGAGGTCGCAAACACTTAGCTTTGCATGTACGGGATCTTCAGTGAAAAAACTTTGTGTCGCACGGCGTCGCTATACAATCTTATGCTGTCTCACTCTTATCATCTCTTAACACATTCTTCTTTTTCACAAGTATCTTTGTTGAATGGTTCTGTGTCCTGTTCATTTGTTTTTTTAAGTCATGATAACTGCTATTGGTTGCACGCACGTAAATTAGTTCTAGTGTTTAAAAATACAAGACAAAATTTTTAAACTGGTTCACTGAGTTTTTAAGTTTATTATATCGTTTAACGATCATTTCATACATCGAAATTATGTTTTCTCATATGTTGCAGTCCTCACTGTCCATGACTTGTGTTTTTATATACCATTATTTCTTTATTTATAGGAACGATTAGCGCTTGAATTAAATCTCTACATGTTTTTCTAGTTTCGTCGGCCTCCATTGTGCCCTCGTCACTCTTCAGATAGTCTCCACGCTGGTAACAGTACGAGGCCGGCTCCTCCGGCACACTTGGGGTTGGTGGCAGACACTGCTGATAATCAAACCGTTGAATTTGATGGTGAAATATTTGAGCTCACGTCTCCTAAGGAGCGCTGCGATCCTAAAAGCTGCAAGTTTTGTTTCGAGGTTTGCTCATCGTTTGTCTGCTTGGCCACGGAAGCGCTTTTGCTGGTTGTTCGTTGTTGTAGGTTTAGCTCCTTTTGTTGCTGCATGTTTCCTGAGCTTTGGGGTGTTTGTCAGATCTAACATCGCTAGAAACTTACACCCTCCACTGGCGCCAATTGCGAATATCTCCTCTCACACCATATCGCTGCAACATTCCTGATCCTCATAATTCCAGCGTCCTGTTTAGTTTAGTGTTTTGTGTTTTCATCCTTTTGGTTTTTGGTAGAATTTCCAAATTTCTTGGCTGTTTGTACATCTGTTTGTTCTCTGTGTTTATGAGTGTTGGTAGGGGGTTAACTCGGTGACACTTAATGAAAAAGTTAACACCATTTTCTGCTCATCAGCACAGGTCAAAGGTCACATGTTACTTAAACAAATAAGGGTAGCTAATGCATGACATGGGCTATAGAGTGTGGTCAAGGTGATAAAATAGTTCAAAGCTGCCATATATGTTAAGGTCAAGGTGATGGGCAGGCTAAGGCTTAAGATTAATGTTGCAAGAGGCTGCCTTTGCATGAGCTCCATCCCGCTTACCACATACTGATTAATAGATTGCATGGTTATTATATTGTAGTAGTTTTAGAAATAGGCTTGGTTATGTCGTTGGTGTTTCATTTGGTAACTGCAACTGTGTTTATTGTACTTTTACTTATCAAAATGTCAATAATACATCTAAACAATTCAAAGCTGGCTATATTACAGTTTTTCTTTATTTTTAATACACCGCCTTTGTTTTCAAGATCACAGTTGTTTTATTTCTAATATTCGATTTTAAAGTACAGTATAGTTATTGAGGAGATAACTCCTGGTTTGTTATTCAAGGCTGTATATATTAATTTTGCTACAAATCTTTGTTTTCTTTATTTCTTATTCACCGCCTTTGTTTTCAAAATCACGATTATGTTGTATTATTTTTAATATTCAATATTAAACTATAGCTATTGAGGAGATAATTCCTCATTTGTTTTTAGCTGAACAAACTTGCTAAGGATATACCATTTCTAGTTCACATAGAAACATTACAATCACTTTTATTGAAAATGATATTGTTGTGCCAACAATTTTCTTTGCTGCAGTTATAAAAAGTTTGTCTACATTTTTAGATGTAAACGATTTTCTAGCATACAATAATTCATTCACAAATCAGTTATTGAATATACCTGGTAAATTTTTGTTTCATAGCTTATCATCAACAATGTGTATGTCAACACACTCATCTGTAATAAAAAATCTCTAATCATTGGAATAGTTGCGTAATTTATTAAACTGTTTTCTAAATGTATTATCAAGTTTATCATGCATCGTTGTAATATCCTTGGCCACAGGAGAAAAGTGAGAAAGCTAGACTTATACGTGAAGAATCCTATCGAGTTCTCAAAGAGAAAAGAACTTCAGAAATACTTACAGCTTTCCAAAAGACTAAATTATTGTGGGAAAAGAAGGCCACAGAAGACAGCCAGAAATTGGACAAAGTGTGGCAACAGCGAGGTGCGGTTCAATTGCTTTATTTTTGCTTTTCGGGTGCTGTGCTTGAAAGCCAAATTATTTTCAATCGGATAGCTTTTCTTGTCTGATTTTTTTAGTAGAACATCTTCAGCAATGCTAGCGTAACGTTAGGCATTCTATTTTAATACTCACACTTTTGTAATATTTCGTTTTAAGATTTTGCCGTTTCAGTGGAAAAGAATCGGCTCAGACATATTTGTTGTGTTGACACTTGCAGAAAATATTACTTTTTACTCGTGTAACCAGCATGAGTGCCAATACTAACCTACAACTGATAAGAGTACCAGTTTGCGGAATTATTTAATTTTTATAATATCGTTCAACAATCATTTCATTGATTGAAATTACGTTTCTTCAAGTAAAAATGTATTTTTGATAAAAATTGGAATGTTGAGGTGGTCTAGCAGTTCAAAGTGACCTCGTGACCTGTGGACAGCAGGTTGGAGTTTTACTCCCATAAAAAGTGACCAGTGGTGGTAGGATATTAGTGGTTATTAGACGGTATAGAAATTTACATTACTGTCCGACGATTATCGCCGTGCAGAGAGTTGGTCAATGTCAAAATACGACAATATGGAATGATGGTTGGAACAATCTAATATCTGTGCCTTTTGTACATCCAGAAAAGCAGGCAAAGGAAGCAGATACTCAACGTCGTCAATTGGCCAGATATGCTCGAGAAGATTACCGACGCAACAGCAAGCTAAAGCCAGGTGAAGAGGTCAATCATAGAGCTTCACGACAGCCAAAAACAGCGTTTAGGGAAAGTGCGATACTAATTAAGAATGCAAGTGTAGCTGTTCGACAAAGGTAGGCTGTATTGTAGGTATCCCTAGTTTGGCTAATAATAAATCTGCATTTCTTTCACTGATAGTATTAATTTCAGCAGGTTTTTGTCATTTAGACGTAAATCTATGAGTAAAGATTGACATTTGCTTTTACATATTTTTATTTATACCCTGACTGACTTCATAAATGAGCACATTATTCTCTAAAAAAAAGCAATGCGAGGGTGCATTTCTTCAAAGCTAAAATCTTTCTAGATAAGGGAAATTAGAGTTTTAATCCTTGTTTTGTGTAAACTCTGATCCTACAGTGATTGACACCAAAATTAGTATAATTTGCTCGGTTATTTTCATTGTTTATATAAACAGTTTTCTGTCGTTCAGTGGTTTGGTTTACACGGCAGAGAAGACAACTTCCTGATATAGCAGCAACTATAAAGATAATCGTAATACAGTTGAGGTTTTAGTAACTGATGTCGGTGTTAAATCACAGGCTGTTGGTAGTTACTTGGGAAATTTTTAGAACAGCGCATGGCTAATTAATTGTAATGCTGTTGATCAAAAGGTACATGAAGATGAGTGTGGATGTCAGGTGATTATTTTCTCAATCATTGCACATATCTGATAGTAATATGACAAAAAAGAATTGCAAGAAAATGAAGAGGAATCTTTGTTGTATTAATATTACAGATTGGGCGGAACTCCTAGCTACTAACTAATACCCATCATATAGAAAACCTATTGCTGTCTACAAAATGTTTGCCGCTGCTCTGAGCAAATACATTATTATCAACATTGCTCAGAGATATAGCGCTAGATGCGTAGTGTAATTATGGTTTAGCTATGCTAGCCTAACAAAAATGGTTTAGTTGAAAGTTTTTATGCTTACTACAAACTTGACACAATAAAGATTCTTCAAGTTTGTATATTTTGCATTTTTATAGCTCCTTTCTGATGTATTGAAGTGTACAGACGATTACTTCACATGCTTAGAGATCTATTGGTGAATCCTTTGTTTGCGCAGAGCTTTATATGCGATATAAAATTCAGTAAATAATTGACTGACTGAGTCGTAGTAAGGCCTACAAGCTTGTCAAGAGTTATCATATCTTGTATTTTATCATGCGTAGGCCACCAACTCCTCTGTTTTAATCCGTCAATTAGCATCAACAAATTCTTACGCAGTGAGCAGTTTCATGTTGTAATTATGGCTTACAATATTGTTCCTTATTTAGTGATGGATAGCTATCGTTGTTGCTTATTTGTGAGGAATCGGCCAACGCTGTTGTATTTCTTTTCTAGCATGTCACAAACGAAACCGCGACCATCTGGTAAAGGTGACATAGTAAAGTGGTTTCTTGAAGAGGAAAAGCCCAAAAATACAGGTTTAACTGAATCTGGTGAAGTTGAGCCCTGGTTCCACGGTGAGTTCAAACTGTTTGTTAGATTTTCTTCAACGTAGTTGCTAGGAACTAAGTCTTCGGTACCAAATAGACTTAGTAATAAATACATATATTTATATATACATGTACATATATACATATAAAAACGACAGTTTTTATGACTAAAATTTCTTGTTGCAGCTACTATATACATGTATTTCACGTTTGGCTAGCGGTTTCATGCTTGGCCAAGCGTGAAACAGGGTTGTAACTTCCTCAGAAAGATGTTAGTCATAACAACCTCCGAGTTTTAATATAATCAACTCTTTTTTTAGCTTATCTGTTTCGAAACACTATACATTTATGAATATTGTTGTCGCGCTTTTTACAAGGTATGATCTCACGAGAAGAGGCGGAAGGGTTGCTGTCCGATGCCAGGGAGTGCTCATTTCTTGTTCGTGTAAGTGAAAAGATATGGGGCTTTGCAATATCATACAAGGCTGAAGACAGATGCAAGCACTACTTGATTGATACTAGTGAGACTGAAGGCTACCAGTTTTTTGGAACTAATCAATTGGAGCACGCAACACTCACCGCTTTACTTCTTTACCACAAAGTAAGATTTGCCAATATTGTATATCCTTGCTAGGGGGTGCATGTTAACATAGAATCGCAGTTTGAAATCATGCAAATCTTGTTCTTCACATTTATAGCTTTTATTTTATATTTGAAACTTTTACATGGCGCAATGTTACTTATGACAAAGTTTCAACTTTTACCTGTAGGCAAAGATGTTTGTATTTGGTATGGCGTGTATCACTACCAGGATTGAGCTGTGGCAAATTTTGTTTTTATCCGTTTTTATTCTAGGAGTGATATTTCTTGCACTAAATCTTGAAATATGGATGTATTCAGATATGAAAAATTTTCACTCCCAATTTGAACAGCTGCAGTTTTGTGCCATAGACAAAGCTATTTGTGACAGTAAAATGGAGCAGAATTATAGAATATTAATTCTAGCCATATAACGGATGAAATGCTTCTGTTAAGCCTGAACACTTAGAAGGCTCAACAAACTAGGCAATCAAGCTCTAATGTCAGCTATCTACTAGCAGACCAAGATTAGTTATATACTGCTAGTTTTTTATTTACAGAATCACGCTATTTCCACAGCAGGCCAAGAGCTACTCCAGTTTCCCATTGGACAGACCAAAACTCCACCAGACTATGCCATCTTCTTTCCAGAGCTTATAGAAAGCACAAGTTTATAATTACTAAAACCTCTACTACAATCGAACAGATATGCTTGCAATATTATTTCATCGAGATTAGCCTAGGTCTCCATATATTTAGAGTTCAATTTTTTGTTTGAAAGCCGACTTTTAAAATTTTTTACGTTATTAATCCAGCTAAGTTTTGCTGTATATTTTTGTATTCACCGAAGATTTATTGGTCCTGCTGAAAACTAGGAATATGTACTCTTGCATGCATTAGAATATCTATAATAGAAATTTTATTATGTTTCCAAAATGCAGAGCATGATAATGATACGGAAATCAATAATCATATATTCAAGACACATAAATTAAGCATAAAGACATGAGGCAAAGAGATATTCTAAAATATCAAACCTTATTAAAACTGTACGACTATTATAGAACTATGACCTAGACAACGAATTGCTTCTGAAAATGCAGTCAGCAATGATACGAGAGATTCGAAGATACACTACAGGTGACTATGAGGGTATAGGACTAGAGTTCAGGCAATCTACAATAGAAAACAAAATGACATGTGAGATGGACAAAAGGGTAGAAGGATGCAATAAATGTTATTATTACAAAGATATATTAGCTTGTATGAAGCGGGGTTTGGGGAATACCTTCAGCTTAACCAAATGAACAAGAAGAAGCTGTGGCGTGAATGTCTAGATGACAAAAATATGAATATGCACAGGCTACCATTTGTCTATCAGCCTTAATAAAGCATAGTATAAATTATAAGAAACCTGAAACGAACCATAATACATACCATTAACCATCGCTAGATAATCAAACATCCCTTCTGGTCCTTGAATGGGTTGTCAGCTTGAGAAATTCCAGCAATGAATGGATCCAATGCTTCATTTTTTTTAATATAGTCAATCAAGCTAAAATGGAGAGCGAAATCCCTGCTACACAACACAAAACAACCATCTGCACTACATACGATACATAGCTTAAGCACTATCTGCAGTCAAATGACCAATAGCAGATCGCAACAACTGTAGCAATTGCAGTTCTCCTAAGCTAGTATTATGGAATCAACTGACTGCTTGTCTGATGCTGCCAGTGAGGCTCTGCTATTTCAATTTCATGTTAGTCTGGCATTTTTATTGACTTTTTATTCCCAGGCTAGTTCTATGAAGTAGGCTACAGACAGTAAGTTTATTCACATCTATATTTATTTCACTAATAGTTATAGAAAGTGTATTCAACTTCTGTGCAACACTAGTTCTAAATTCATCACACATACCACAGGTTATGTGTTAAAATCCAAGCCGCCTTGCGCGAGCACGTTTAAAAGAAATATTCCTCTGTCCCGCTATAAGGTATCCTGTGTGGAATAGCTTTAGAAACTTATTCTAGGTCAGCCTTAGCTAATACAGAGTACATCATAATAAACTTAAGAGCAGCTCTTTACTGCCGTTACACTTGCATAGTTTCGTGGGTACCACAACCTGAGACAAAATCCCATCGGGCTTGTCAGAATTATTTTCACAAAAAACAGTTTTACTTGGATAAGAACGTAGTAGAACAAAGAAATAAATATTCATAAATGGTTTACTGGCATGGTAGATGTTGACAACAAAGAGCCCCGACACAAAAGCTAAAAAACTTATGTAATACTTAACGGAAATTCAATTAATTTAGCCTTAGACCACTTTATGCAACTAAAAGTTGTCATAAAATTTAAAACAGAAATAAAAATCAGATCTATAATGCAAGTAGAACATAATCGATATGACGAAAGAATAGTTTCTGTCTACACACGATCAACATGGCAGTGGATGGGTACTAACAGACCTGCCAACCCAAGAGTGGGGCAATGCGTGAGATTTGGATTTGGGGCAATTGATGTATCAATGATGGTCTATATAAAATTGTGGAAATTTGGGCAAAAATCTCGCGCATTTTCATTTTTTCTTTTGGGGTGATTGCGTGAGTCTCACGCCCAATGCGTGAGAGTTGGCAGGTATGGGTACTAAATATTGCGAGCAGAATCAATAGCGTTATGGTATAACAAGTCTTATGCTTGCCAAGTAGTTTAGCAAAGGAGCTTGCTTATACCTGGCTGAGCATAAGATTAATATTGATTTTATAGTTTGAGTTGAAAACGGACAACTCAAGTTTAACAGCAGAAGTGATCCAGTAAATGAGTTAGTAGATAGTAGGCCCATGACTAAAAAGGCAATTGTGTAAAAAGATGCCTTGACTAAAAAGAACTAAATAAGAACTATTACTGTAATTTATACACCCATCTTTGGCTGTAGAGTTTGAGTATTGTACTACAAAAATTTTTCTCAACTCTGACACGAAACATGTACTAGTACTACATCTTACTAGGTAAATGCTCCACTGCTTAAGAAGTTTATTTGTGATGCCCATTTAAAATTAACTTTGCGACTTGGACATCAATTTTACTGACCTAATAATACACACACATGATAACGATAAAAATAGCTTGGTCACAATAAAATAGTTACATGAATATGTGTTGTATTATGGGATTTGCTAGGCTCAGGTCATATTGGCGCCTGGGCTCAAAGCAGTACAGGTGGTCTTGGCAATTACGGTGAGTGAATAAAGCTAGTAAATAAAGCTAGTAGGTAAAGCTAGCAAACAAAGCTAGTGGGTAAAGCTCGTAGATTGAGGCAGCATAAGACAGTATTGGGAGTATATAAGGAAGTGCAACAAATGACAAATTCTCGTCTACTCCTTCTTTGCTTCAGTCCAAGAACAAGTTCACTAAAGAAAAGATACAGCAACACAGACGAGATATAATATCTGTGCTAAAATGTGTTTGCTAATACTCTTCTCTAAAAAGATACAAACGTCAGTAACGTCAAACGGATAGTACTTTTATTCATTTTTGATCATTTCAATTTTAACCGATGACAGTACCTTAGAGCTCTTGCACGTGTAGATAGGATTGAGGCAATAAAATAATTTTGCGAGTTTAATATAAGACACATTTATAAACAATCGACATAAACAGTATTTTATGGCCCAAAAACTACCTTGTAAAGAAATGCGCCCAAATATCGTTAGTTTTGCTAATGCGACACATTAACATCACAATTTACGTCTTTTGAGCATTCATCGAGACAGAAAAGCATTGACCAAAACTTGCATATGATTACAGTGAATGGTCGAGTTCTTATATACATGTACTTAACAACAAACCACGATTACTCGGTCTAAAAGAACTACACGAGGTAGAAAAACCAATTTTGGACTAACGACTTCAGCCAACAAATCTGTAATAAAATAAAAACAAGTTTTCTAATTCGTTAGAACTTAGTACTGCTGCCACGTCCAATTCTACTTTCAACAATCTGGTTGCTACAGTATCTAGGTCGCAGCAAATGTGTGTACTTATCACAATTGTACAAAGGACAAGCACTAACTCTTTCAGTGATTCCGATAACTTGATTCGGTTTAGCGAAGCCTCTTGGCGCAGTTGCTCAACTTGAGTCTGTAGTTGCGCTGCAGCAGACATTGTAAGTATAGGTGAGAGAAACACAAATAAAACAACTCGAAACCAACAAAACAAAAATCAATAGCTTACGAGATCTTAAGGTGCTGTTTCCGGTAGCTCAAAGTGGTCGATCCATGATCTCGCCGTGTTATCCATAACAGTTTACTTTGGTTCGGTCTAGGAAAAAGCTCTCGTTCGTCGCTCAATAACCTCAGCTAAAGTTGTCTGCTCTAGTCAACGACCTGCTTGTTGTGAGTAAGCAACTCCTTTGTGAAAGTACACGGGTCATATACTTATGCCGCCCAATCAACAACAACACATTGTCCCAGAGAGCTCACCATTTAAATGCTTGCTTAGTGTGCTCTATACTCCTTTGACCGTAATTAAACAGGTAAAGTTTTTATTAAATCGTCATTTTTATTAAGCAGCTTATTTGGAAACGATGATAGTCTTTTGATCTAAAGTGCCTCATCGTAACACTATCTAATCTATACATATTGTCTGACGATGGGTATCACTGTGAACCTGAAAAATTACTGCAGCTAGCATAAATGGTTTTTGATAATCTCAGTATTAAATTTTACAAATTGTTTCACTTTGTCGCTATAAAGAGTAGTCATTGTTGATGCTACTGTTAATTTGCGTTCTCACTGCGTTTAGGACTTTCTACTGGGAATGGTTGCTCGCTAAGTTCAGTCTGGTGCTCTTGCAGAATTAATATAGCATGCTGTTCAGTGTAATTTGTATTAGCATTGTGCAATGAATTAACTGAACATAATTATGATAGTCTACATTTACCATCAATTTTTCATTTATTCAATTTTTTTGTGTAACAATAAACAGTATAGATCTAGTAAACAGTTGGGGATGTAGCTCAGTGGTAGAGCGCACGCTTTGCATGTGTGAGGCCCCGGGTTCAATCCCCGGCATCTCCAATTACCTTTTTAATTGAAACCGAGGCTGAAAAATTAGTTTTTTGTGAAAATATTAACTAACTTGCCAGAATTGGTTAAAACTTTGACAAATTTTTACAAAATTGGTTGAATCATAAATTGTCTGAAACTAGTTAAAAAAATTGACCAATTTGACAAAAATACTAAGGATTATGATAAGTTCACCTTGAAACTGTTTGCTGAAAACTGAGAGACCAAACTGTTTAGCTAAACTGGCTAGGCGAGTGGATGATAGAAAACCACATATCAAAACAGTTATATTGTAGAATGTTCGATTATGTAAATGTAATTACTTGTAACGCTATATGTTTCGAAGAATCTCGGTAGTTACGTGATTTCAGTTTTGTCATGGCAGGTGCTTTGAAGAATAAAAAAATATTCGATATAGACTGCTTCTTATTGATGCAAATAAACAACAACAACAACAACAACAAAGATGAATCTGCTGATGAAAATGACGATGTTCCTGTTCCGTGCGGTGTCTTAAAGCTTATTGAGCGTGAGGGAACTGTTGGCAATAAGAAGCACATGATTATCAAAACAAAGGTGATATCATGTGCCAGTTGTAACTGCTGGTATCATGGCTTCTGTGAATGTCTAGAAAATGCTGACATCAAAAATTAGAATAATGAGGAGGGAGATAGTATTGTGGCAAATATGTTTAATAGGTGTCCAGTGACTCTACTACTGCAGGTTCCAAAGACAGTAGTACATGCAATAGCAAAGCTGAACAATTCAAACAGAAGATTGGTTAACTAAACCTATGCTGAGACAGCAAAAGCACCCTCAGAAAGAATTAAAAAACTGGAAAAATAAGGCTTATGTAAAACAGCGCTTGAAGAAACAACACAAAACCTTAAAAACGCAACTGTAAGTCAGTAAGTCAACAAAACCCATGACTGTGAATAAAAAAATGAGGCTGAAGCAAAAGAAATCAGTGCTATCTTATATGGAATAAAAAAAACAGAAAACGAAACCGCGATGCAGCAAATAAAAAGCCAACTGAGAAGTGAATTATTTATGCACTGTCACAAACCATCCAAAGCTTTAAGGCTAAGTCGGAGGCCCGTAAACAAACCCAGACCAGCCAAACTCACGATTTCTGATGAAGCAGCAAAATGGACATTCATCAAACGAGCTAATTGCAAAATAACCCAAAAACCTGGCTTATTCTGCCAAAATAGATATGTGTAAGGCGATGAGAGATACGAGTAAAGGGATGAGAGATACGAGTAAGGCGATGAGAGATACGAGTAAGGCGATGAGAGATACGAGTAAGGCGATGAGAGATACGAGTAAGGCGATGAGAGATACGAGTAAGGTGATAAGAGATACCAGTATGGCGATAAGAGATACGAGTAAGGCGATGAGAGATACGAGTAAGGTGATGAGAGATATGAGTAAGGCGATGAGAGATACGAGTAAGGTGATGAGAGATATGAGTAAGGTGATGAGAGATACGAGTAAGGCGATGAATGATACGAGTAAGGTGATGAGAGATATGAGTAAGGTGATGAGAGATACGAGTAAGGCGATGAGAGATATGAGTAAGGTGATGAGAGATATGAGTAAGGTGATGAGAGATACGAGTAAGGCGATGAGAGATACGAGTAAGGTGATGAGAGATATGAGTAAGGTGATGAGAGATACGAGTAAGGCGATGAGAGATACGAGTAAGGCGATGAGAGATACGAGTAAGGCGGTGAGAGATACGAGTAAGGCGGTGAGAGATATGAGTAAGGTGATGAGAGATATGAGTAAGGTGATGAGAGATACGAGTAAGGCAATAAGAGATCAGGAATTCAAGCGTCGTTCAAAATTCAAAAACCTGAAAGAAGAAAACAGTGGCACTCGGTACACAATCTGACATCTAAAAATTGAACAAAAAAAACAGTTGAGGGGAAATGGTTCATAGTGAACGCAGGCAAAGTTTTAATTCTAATTTGTACCAATGCGTCCGAGCCAGCTTTCAGTCCAGAATCGACCGTGTAGAAATCACAAGAAGGCTTGGTTATGCCTTTTAGTTTCATCCTCTTTACTTTATCTACTGAAACTTGCATTGACTAAAAGCTTACGTTTGTTGGTTGATTCACGCAGTGGGTATTTGATCTAACTTTGAAACATTGTTGGTCAAGTTTAGGGTTTGACTGCTTGTCATTGTCCAGCCATCTGGTCTTAGAGACACATTGCAGAGAACTGCTACCAAGTGAGTATTTGGAAAGGACCAGGAAATTCTCCTGAAGGCTATCACTTCCCTTTTATTTAATTAATTAATGTCGAAGGACGTGTTTATCTACTTAACCATTCGTGTAAGGCATCAATGTTTTGCTGGAATTTTCTTCCATTTTTCTATTGGCTAACTTCGGCGTCCTGAAGAGCGTCATCAGCATACAGACTGACCTGGTAATATAATTAATTTTAATTAACATAATTAAATATAATTATGTTAGAGCTCGGGGATGATCATTGATATATATCAGGAATAATACAGTGGGCTTTGAAACGAACCTTGTGGAACTACTGAAGGCAAACCAAAGTCTGATGAGAAGAGCTTTCTTTACAACACACTGGTGTCTGCTAATAAACCTTGAATCAGGTTAACAATGCCAAGACTCTACTCATCAACAAGAATTGTTGTATCAATAAGCAATGAAGCACTTTGTAAAAGTCTAATGCAACCAATCATTGGAGATCCACTGTCTATAGCTTTGGCAAGAGCTTATCGAATCTTTGTTGATAAGCTTAAAACACCTTGTCGAGCATTTTATTTATATAGTTTAAAGCTGCGCGTACGGCACATAAAAATAATATTTGTAGTATTAACACCATTCCACAGGCTTTAATCGATGCAATTTAGCAAAGTGTAAATTAGTGCAAACAAATAGTAAAAATATATCTCTTGGGTAGGTCAAGTTACGACTTTCAAACGATTTTCGACTAACGATGCTCATTCTGTTTCATGGTCTGCTTTGCTGTTCGGAGACTTAAAAATTGAGACCCTCTGAGAACAAATATGCAAATTTAAAGCTCCATATTGATTGAAAAGTCAATAGTTGCCACTTTTGGTAGAATTTCATTCATCAATGGGTGCCAAATCTTATCGACGTACTAATCAATTGTCACTTTTACATCATTTCATTGAACTACACAATATTCTACACAAACACGACTACACAAAATAAAACAGCCATCAGGTGACATGGAATCGACGGAAATCGTCTACTGTGAAACCTCTTCTGTGACTATAGCCGGTCCTAAATAATTTGGCTGGAAAGCACAAATAAGTCGCTTAATCAAGTTTATTTTATTTGTTAACAAAAGGTAGCCAACTGTAGTAACTTCTACTGACCCAATAAATGTACATCAGTTGATGAAACATGTTCTTCTTCAAGACATTAGTTTTGTTGGCTCGTAGATCGCAGTTGGTTCATTTAATGTTGGAATCTAACTCTAACCAGAACTCTTTGGGTTTACTTTAAATATTAATGAAAAGCTGAATACCTGCTAAAAAGCCTACAGAAAAGCCTTAAAAGTCAATTGCCGTCTTATGAAGAAAAAATGTACATAGCTTCAGACTAGGATGAAATAACGCGGGTTAAATAGTATTCTTTTTGCAAAGTTTCATGACTTGCAAAGAATCCATTTTGTGCAAAAGCTTCAAAAGAATATGCAACAACAGAACTCGGCTGTGGAAGAGAAAAAAAAGAATGAATTGATGTCATACTCGCAATATTTGACAAAAATTACGAGTAATATGACAAATAAACCAGCATGTAAAAACTTGTGCCTTCACAAAGGTGGTTTTGTTTGTTATTGAACAAAGAGTGAAACACAGACAGCAGGAACGATACTATACACTTTTACATACAAATTATCTGCACGAGAATGTGATTAAAATTTACAACAGCAAAATTGCCGGAGTTAACCATTGATTCCATTGTAAACACAAAAGTGCTCTGATGGTGCTTCTGTTTCCAATAATGCGACCTCTTTGAATCAGTGTAATAATAAACATCTAAAAATATAGAAGGTGAAGACAAAGGAGCTAAAAAAGCTGATACAGCGAGTGACAATGGAGGCTGGCAGTGGCATTCATTAACCTGAAAGCCCGAAAAATCAGCAAGAGGTGAAATATCGGTACTATTTCAAGGTGAAATGTTCCAGAATCTTTCGAGCCTTCTCTAAGTCATTGTTAACGATACTCAGGGCTTTCTTAACAGCGTCTAACATGAAACCATCTGCCAGAAGAATATCCACCTCACTCGAGTGCAACACATCTGCTGCCTGGCGCATTCCATGTCCTGCATGAGCGCTTGTGTTTCTGTCAAATGTGTTGTTCCTGAAACGTGTAAGCATATTAGCTATGCATCTATATTTAAACATATCAATGCAAATGTTGTGGCAATGCCGCTTATATGGGTTTGTCAATATTATGTTATGTAACTGGTGCCACAAAACTAATGGCAGTGATTCAATAGCTAAATGGAACTAGAATGAGCTGTCTTTATCATGTTTACACAATGCTTAATAACTAATGTAACTGAACAGTGTTTCAAGTGGTGGCCACGCAGTCTCGCATAAAAATGCCCAAATGTATGGGAAAAGGCCCCGCTGACAAGTTAGCGCCAGACTACTTTTGGCAAGTTTAGTAATACCAGCTCTGTATTTGTATTGGCCAGTGCATTTTGATTCTCCCCGCATATCAATTGCATACAAGCGCTCTATTAGCCTCCGCCTATTGTCTTCAGCGGGTGACAATGCTTACCGAACCTATGCCGATGACATCTCTATGTACATGTATCTCCAAAGAGAGAAAGTCAACATTTGCGCTACAATACCTCACACTCTATGCCACTCCACAAAACGTTTATTAAAGCACGCTAGAGCAAAATACATTTTAGCAGTCAACCAAAGTTTACCTGGAGTCATGAGCTTTGTGTCGGGATGTGGGAAGAGGAGGAGGAATGTCATCCGACATGTCGCTGGATTGGGAAAGTGCTGGTGTCAACCCTAAAACCGACATTTTCGTTAGCTATAGCAATCCAGACCAATACGGATTTAGATTTGTGATGCCTAAGGCCTGGTTCCCATATCGAATGCGAGACCCCGGCGATAATCTTGCGCAGCAAAACGCTTGCGACGCTAGCCGGCTTCTGTTCACATAAAGCTGCATACTAATAACCGCATAAAAAATGTTCGCTCGCCATGCCATTTTGATAGTGGTGACCGTCACCTGTACAGTGCATTTCGGTAAGGTGATGCCTGTGGCTCTTTGCAACATTTGAACAGCGTTGAACTCTTGCATTGCCACTGGCACCTACGAGCAGTCCTCGGCGTGTAGGTTCACATTTCACCGCTAATAGCCAGCGGTACTGTCGCCGGTGCTTTGCGGCGTATATGGGAACCAGGCTTAAGACCTGACAGCAAAATTTTTTGTCATTATTACATACTCAGAACAACACTTTGGCATGTTGAAGTGTGTGTAACTTCTGATAAATAAAAATGTTTAGCGCGATACACTCAATTAAATGTCAGAATTAGAGTAGATAAGCTCAGGTCAAGGAGAGTAGCAAGTGCCATAACATGCAGCCTACCGTCGCCAGAATGTGGAGACAAGAAGTTATGGTCACCCATATTACTGCTGCCATGTAACCCGTGTACTGCATGCGACCTGCTGCCATTTGTACCACTATTATGACAGTCGGGATTAGACAAGGATGTTGTTGTGGCAAATTGTTTTCTAAAAAGAAAGCAAGCAAAATAATATAGGTAAGCTAATGAGGCCAGGGTAGGACGCGATAGATAACAGGGACAGCCATTAATTAACTGGTTTAAGAGTTACAAAATAAAAATAAAAAACAACATGTAGCTTTTTCTAGAAACAAATATACAAGTCGGCTTAGCAACTAATATGACAACATCTTTAAGGAAAACAACAGACAGGAGAGCAGCAACGCAAGTAGCGAGTAAACACCAGGGCTGCGTGAGTGCTACATAAATGACTCACTAGGTAAACTGTTACGATGCGGCAGCACAGGCCGCTGCTCATCTTCGCTATCGCTGCTAAAATAGCCAACTCTGAGGTGAAAAAGTTACCAGGTGACGCTGTGAATAGTGAAAGCACGAAGATGTGATATGCATCTAAACTTAACTGATTATTTTGTACAGAGCATATTCGTAGTTTTAATACTGCTGAGTCAAACAAAACTGGACAGCAGCAAAACCTAAATGTGTTTATTATAGCTTCAAAAAATAAACTAGCCAAAGCCAGTAAGTTATCTGCGATCTCAAAACGTAACAACGCGTGTTACGACGGAAAGACCACATGATTACTATAAAAAAAAATTTTCTGATCAATTTGCATGTTTAGCTGAGCCAATTTTCTATTACCCTGTTCTTTGCATCTAAGAGAAATACACGTAAATAGTAATTGCTACAAAAACAATGCTCCATTTAACCCTCATTCCAACCTTTAGAGCCTTAAAAATACGCTAGCACATATCATGCAAATGTCCACCTTAGACCGCTTCCCCTCCATATTTGCGTGTCCCTCCACATTACCATCCTGCCATATTAGCATTATGCCATCATCTCATTGTTACTGGAATTCTAGGCGGCAGTCTGAGTTTTTTTCTCCACCATATAAACTGCTATTTGTGACAATGTGAAATCTGAGGCTGAACCGGATACAAACATTGCAGACGCGAATATGGCAGCCTTAGCAAATTACTCTGTTTTTATATCAGTTTGCAGCTAATATCACAACTTGCAGCTACATCCTGCACCTAACAAGACTTAGTTGCCATTAGAGTGCCGAGTAGAGAAGTTTAAAAAACAGTTCCTAGCCTGGCATGCTAGCCCTAATAACCTGATAAAGAATGGCAACAGTTATTCAAGAAGATTAAAATATACTGGATGGTTTCCTTCTTCACCCAACCATAATATCTAACTCTTAGAATAAGCTTAACACCAAAGAGGCCATACTGTATAACTTACGCAACACATGGACATTCTTGTCGATAATCACCTTAATCCAGGTCTATAACTACATAAATGATCATGAATGACACTCCTAGTGAGTCACAAATAATTAATTTTCCAACCAATGCTAGAGTATGCCACTATTTAGTAACAAGTCATGCTAGCAACATGGAGCAATTCATCCTATATTCCTATTCCCTTAAACTGTCAAAGTGTGAAATAAAAAAAATTACACACAAAGCCTATCGACAATAGCTGAGCGAGCAAATCCATCACAGCTTTACGAGTGTGTAGCAAATATTTATGACTAAACTGATGAAAAGTGAATGTCCTTTTTCCCAAACGCAATACCAGCTTTTTATGAATGAAAAACATGTAAGCTTTGGGTTTACCTGCCGAGTTTAGGTGAGCACATAGGGGAACGAGGAGGTATAGGAGGAGCTGCCCGAGGTATTCTGGGAGAGCCTCTAGGAGATAGCCCCGCCGCTCCACCTGGAATACTCTAAAATAGCAACAGATCTGTTGAACCTTTCTCGAGAAGACCCTTTGAACGCAGTCGAGAAAAGCTGACAATTTTGGTCAGCAGCGTTCTACATCATGAACATCAATACTATTGTAATTAATTTTAAAATCATGCACTAGCTCCAATTATCTATCAACTGCGTTGTGAACAGAATTCCCTCAAATAATCTTAACAAAGACAGAAGATTGAACAGCATGTAGCTTATCTCTATAATGAATGATGATAATTAGAGATAGTTGTTCTGAAATGAGCTTTTGACATATGGGCTAAACGCTGTACACAATGAAAACGGGTTGACCACAAAAACACGATAGCAGCTACAAGTGGGTGAAGGCAGGCTCTGAGACCGGTATTCTTGGTTACATATTAACAGCAGTAACTGTACAGTAACCTAGTTCACTGGCAACTAGAAAAAATGAGAACTAAATAGTCTTGACAATCGTCTACTGGAACAAGACCCAATGACTTGTATGACATCAAATTGTCGCAGGACTGCCTCACAATGACTAGTGCATAGCACGTTGATTAGTCTAACAGACGAACTGATTTTTATAATCGCTGTGTTTTAGTTTATCTCCATCATTTGTAAGGAATGACTGGATAAGTTGATTAGAACTTGCACCGTAAGATAGCAGCGGATGGTGAAATGAGGTAACGATAACCAAGATGTACTTGTGTGCTCTAGTTATTTACTTAGCAATTGTGTTAACTTTAGGCACATCTAAAGCTCAGATTAATGTACGGTTGTTAACTTGTTAACGAGTGAGTTTTAGCTAAGTACTAATGGAAAAGTTACTATTACCAAGAAAGTCTGTGAAAGCTAAAGGAATGGTAAAATATGGTTAAAAGAAAACCTCGTCTGATGTTCACGCGGTGTCCCTGCCTTTCTCTCATTTCAACCAAAACACTCCAAAACACATAACAATTAGCATGAGCATGCTGTATATCTGTAGTAATTTAGTAGACCAGCGTTTGATCAGTGGCACTAATTATCTCCTCAAGATTGAAAAGTAAAAAATACTATCACAAGCAGCTTAACCAACTGCATTATAAAAGGGTCCATAGAATCTCTTCTTCAAACATTTACACCCAATAGAATCATGACGAAGAGTTAGTAAAAGCGGGTGAACAGCATACGTGTGTATACAGGTCATGCTGGTCAAACTACCTCAATTACACCCTCCTCAGAGAGCACTATGGCTGGAATGTCCTAAAAGTAAATATTGAAGTGGTAAGGAAACTGAGGCTTGACCACGGCACCCGAGATACCCTAATGTGATCTATAGAACGAATAAAGCTGCATTAAATCAACAAGTTTTAAATGGCTACTAATAAAAGTATTCTTTATTAGCGAAATTTGCAGAAAAACTCTCCTATAAACGTATAAAACTTTATACAATGATTATGCAAAAGGATGCTTGCAATGACACTAATCAAGTAATAACGAAAAAGCAGTGAAACTTCTCTCTTCGATAGCGATTTTACAAGATAAGTTACCAACACGAGGTTAGCTTTTTATTACTCGCTATTAAAGTGAATATCATAGAAAAACGTGAAACAAATCATTTGTAGCGTTTCTTATTGTTCTTATTTTACTCAAATGGGTAAATTTCAACTTGTGTCCCTCGAACAGCCATATTTTAAAGGTACATTAAAGAGATATTCGTTCTAAACTAGAACATGTATATCGATCTAGTAGAATTTACAAATTTTTCAATTGTTAGGCATAAAAACATTTATTTTTTGCATTCTAAAATAGTAGAAATGTGTCAGCGCAATGAATTTAAATATTTTTGCAGTGCGCTCCACTCGCAGTGCGCTCCACTCGCAGTGCGCTCCACTTGGAGTGCGCTCCACTCGCAGTGCGCTCCACTCGCAGTGCGCTCCACTCGCAGTGCGCTCCACTTGGAGTGCGCTCCACTCGCAGTGCGCTCCACTCGCAGTGCGCTCCACTCGCAGTGCGCTCCACTCGCAGTGCGCTCCACTCGCAGTGCGCTCCACTCGCAGTGCGCTCCACTCGCAGTGCGCTCCACTCGCAGTGCGCTCCACTTGCAACCGAGTACAAGCATAGAGCACAGCGCAGTAGCCACAAGCAAAAGTACATGATGATATATGATATGCATGGTGGTGCAACTTTTTATGCGCGTGTACACCAAATGGTTACAACTTATGCTTCTTTTCTGCACTTGATTAGTGTCATTGCAAGCCTCCTTTTGCATAATCATTGTATAAAGTTTTATTATATTTATAAAGTTTGTATATTATGAATAAATTACTGGTAATAGAGGCAAAGTTTTCTAAACCGTAATTGGTTTGCCATATGTGAGACTTTAGAAGAATTACGCATCCTTCAAGAAATAATGTTAAAAACTCTATATCCAGTAATGACTTATGTGAAACCAATTATAGATTAGCCTTTTGTGTGATAATAACACGCTGAATACTACGTATTTTAATTGCTGAATACAACGACATACTCAATATATGCATATCAAGTATAAAAATTAGGCCGTTTTCCTCTTTTCCATGCAGCTAAAATGGGAGATTTTTCGAGCGCCGTTTTTGTAATATTTAAATAAGTTTAATAAAGTTGAAACTAATATTAAATTTAACTAATACTAAATATGGCTGGTTTTCGAGCTGTTGCCAAAAACAACATAAATCCCATAACGATCTTCTATCTAGAGAGCTAAAAGAAATGACAACGCATCCATAATTACATCAGTGACAAAACTTGTTATCATGACAAATATCCTGAACGAGAGTTCTTGGAACACTTTGGACAACTGAACATGATGTACCAATGATCATGTTCATCAATGACCCACAACATTAAATCGTATAGTTAGCCGAGTAGATGGCTGGCCAGATAACTACGATGACAAGACTTCACAGTTGTCACTGCTTACGCACAAATGAACTTAATAATTATATATTGTTTCACGGGGCAAATCCTTATTGATTAAAGTAAAGCAAAGTTGTCTGCCCATGACCATTTTTATACATGCATAAACTTTGCTGCCGTCACATAGATAGAGCTTCGTCTATTGGCAAAATGTTTTTGTGACAAATCTCAGTTCTAAACGCAATGATTTTATATTGACTAGATTAACTCTTTCACTGCTGTAGATGCTCTATGGTCGACTGCCGTAGATGCTCTATGGTCGACTGCCGTAGATGCTCTATGGTCGACTGCCGTAGACGCTCTATGGTCGACTGCTGTAGATGCTCTATGGTCGACTACCGTAGACGCTCTATGGTCGACTGCTGTAGATGCTCTATGGTCGACTGCCGTAGACGCATTTTTGCAAAGGATTAACAACAACTTAAACCTTAGAAGAAGACTGAGACAGAAACGCGAGACTCACTTCGGAGGAGGAATGCTCTGAGCTAGAATTCTGCTCCAGATCATAAGGGGCTAAGTCTCCCATATCGCCGATACCCTCAAAAATTTCACTCGAGGCTGATATGCTGCCAAAATGTTTTCTGGCTTCCTCATGAGGTTTTGGGTCAGCAGCGGGGTCAAAGGGATAGATCTTTACACCCGAAGTACCTTTGATTTCTGTTCGGCAAAATGGACAATTTAGGCCATCCATTTCCTATAAAAGTTAGTAAACAGCCAAGAAATAACAAGACAAACTGATGCAATGTAACCTAACATCATAACAGAGATAATAGATGTGCAACCAGTAATACCAAAAAATATTATATAATATTCAATCCTGGTTCCATTGAACGCCAATTCATTTTTTTACCACACAAAACAGATTCATGCTATTAAAAGCAGGTGCCTATAAAATTACGTGAAATTTGTCATTAATTAAATTCGAACTACATGTATAAGTTTGCAACACTGCATTAACTACGTAAACAGATTATTTCAGGCATCCGCTCAACAAGGATGTAGTGATTCATGGTCCACAATCCATCCAACAAAAGGTCATGTATTACGTTTAAATAAGGCGTTAGCTAGAACTATAATCATTCCTATACAGATGGAACAAGGAAGTGAAAGCTTTTCGCGTCACCACATAAAAACACTGTGATTTGCAACATTGGCAGGCAACTGGAAAGTTTGCTACTAGCCTAATAATATGCACGTATGAAGATTTATCACTATCCAACAGGCTTTACATCTAACTTGGTTAAGTGAAATACTTTTAACCGGTAAGAATCACATATAACTTCATCATTAATAATTCTAATCTTGTTAAATGTTTTATTTCTGTCTATGATAAATATAGACACGCCTGTAGCAACGGGAACAGCTAGTTGGAAATTTGTTGTTTGAATTTCAAGTATTTGACTAAAATTATCATCTTGCATAAATTTTTTTACTTTTAAATAATATTTAACGAACCATATATCCAGATTAGCAAGACTATTATTAAATGGAAAGAAATATAGTTTTATCTGCACCAAGGTCCACATGAGATATGAAGCTCAGATATTCGTTAAAAACATACCATATGCCACACATTCCACTCGATGCCACTACAATCGAGTAATTAATGTGGGTAGAACCAATAAGTTACTCACAGGCTGTATGTTGATCGATAGTTAGCAAACAAGACTGGTATAAATCTTACATTCCAAGAATTGAGACAGGGAGAGCAGAGAAGATGGCCGCATGGCTCCAACTTTATATCCTTGTTGTTTTCTGCACAAATCTTGCACAACTCAAATGTTGTGTTCATCTCGCAATAAAGGTCATACTGCTCTTCTGTAACCTGAATCAGACCCTCCGACGTATCCTCGAGCAAGGATGTAAGGTCTGGGTTCTCTCCACCACCATTAGGAAACAAGTAACTGTAATGAAGTTGTCTTATTTCACCTATGTAAATGGCAGCGAACACAGCGAGTCTTTACCATAATAAAATCTGTGTCCAATCAAAGCTACGGTTGGAAGTCGAGGAAAAAAAGAATGCATCATACGGGATTTGAACCCACAGCATTGGCATCAATGACCACAATGCTACCACCTATGCCCATCATTCATCTTTGGAGATTTTAGAATTATTGTGCATGTAGATGGAGTTATGCTCTATTCTTTATTAGCACACCTGACAATCTGTCAAGATGCTCGAGACCGCCAGGGTACTAGTATATATAAATCTACAACCCAATTTTATACCATTATAAAGACCTGAGTGACACCACTACAGCTCTAATCCAACAGTGGCCAACCCAATAGAGTCGAATGCCAACCAACACGAGAGATAGATGAAACAACCAACCGATAGTACTATTAAACTGTGTGAATGGATGTGGACACGCAGTGTCCTAGCCATATCTTCCATCAAATAAAAGCCTTCCAAAAAAAACATTTGAGCAAGGGGTATATATATATATATACCTTCTGCTACAAAACCTTGTTTCGACGAACCAATATAGATATTCAGCAAAACGTTGGCGTCAGTAATAATGAATAAAGGCGCAACAAATGATTATGAGACACACTCATCACAAAGCACATGTATGTTTAAAATAGCTTTGCATTACTTTAAACATTAAGGAATGTTAAGAAATTGTCGTTTTATAAAATGTTGTTTTAAGAAATGAGTAATCAGGCTACAAAGCTCTTTCTTTAAATTCGCGCAAGAAGCTACGCAGTTGGTATGACTGCACGCAGTTCTAAGTTTACATAAGAAGCTACGCAGTTGGTATGACTGCACACTATTCTAAGCTTACATAAGAAGCTACGCAGTTGGTATGACTGCACGCTATTCTAAGTTTCCATAAGAAACTATGCAGTTGGTATGACTGCATGCTTTTCTAAGTTTCCATAAGAAGCTACGCAGTTGGTATGACTGCACGCTATTCTAAGCTTCCATAAGAAGCTATGCAGTTGGCATGACTGCACGCTATTCTAAGTTTCCATAAGAAGCTATGCAGTTGGTATGACTGCACACTATTCTAAGTTTCCATAAGAAGCTACGCAGTTGGTATGACTGCACGCTATTCTAAGTTTCCATAAGAAGCTATGCAGTTGGTATGACTGCACACTATTCTAAGCTTTCATAAGAAGCTACGCAGTTGGTATGACTGCACGCTATTCTAAGTTTCCATAAGAAGCTATGCAGTTGGTATGACTGCACGCTATTCTAAGTTTCCATAAGAAGCTACGCAGTTAGTATGACTGCACGCTATTCTAAGCTTACATAAGAAGCTACGCAGTTGGTATGACTGCACGCTATTCTAAGTTTCCATAAGAAGCTATGCAGTTGGTATGACTGCGCGCTATTCTAAGTTTCCATAAGAAGCTACGCAGTTGGTATGACTGCACGCTATTCTAAGTTTCCATAAGAAGCTATGCAGTTGGCATGACTGCACGCTATTCTAAGTTTCCATAAGAAGCTACGCAGTTAGTATGACTGCACGCTATTCTAAGCTTACATAAGAAGCTACGCAGTTGGTATGACTGCACGCTATTCTAAGTTTTCATAAGAAGCTATGCAGTTGGTATGACTGCGCGCTATTCTAAGTTTCCATAAGAAGCTACGCAGTTGGTATGACTGCACGCTATTCTAAGTTCCCATAAGAAGCTATGCAGTTGGTATGACTGCACACTATTCTAAGCTTTCATAAGAAGCTACGCAGTTGGTATGACTGCACGCTATTCTAAGTTTCCATAAGAAGCTATGCAGTTGGTATGACTGCACGCTATTTTAAGCTTCCATAAGAAACTACGCAGTTGGTATGACTGCACGCTATTCTAAGTTTCCATAAGAAGCTATGCAGTTGGTATGACTGCACACTATTCTAAGCTTACATAAGAAGCTACGCTGTTGGTATGACTGCACACTATTCTAAGTTTCCATAAAAAATGATTAGCGATAAAAACGCGTCAACAGAGTTATTCTCTGTTGACAACTGTTATTCTTATAGTCACCATACACTCACCAGCGCTCACAACCGATGAGATGAGGCTATCCTGATACATTCTGAGCTAGTTAGTATTAGGCATACTTACAATCCTTCCCTCTGCCCGTCAAGTAAAGCCTGGGCAAGAGACTTGTTCTGAGGTATAGTCTGTAAGATTTGCTTGTCATGTGTCACATAGCCTATAGCCCATTGTCCTAGCTTTGTGCAACTCAGACGAAACACGTAACTACAATCACATTCGTAGACTAACGCAAACAATTTTACAAAAAATCGTTATAATACCCTCAGACTTGAAAGCGTAGTAAATAGAAAAGCATAAAAATTGAAAAACTGGCGAGCAAATGTTTAATAGATCTGGGCAAATATTGAAATACTAAAAATTAAAAGCAACATAGTGATATTATTTTGAAAGAAAATTGTGCATGCTTATCATTACCAACTACTGCCCAGATTTGAAAAAACAAACCTAGCCGCCAGATATCAGACAGACATGTTGGCTCAGTGACCTTCAATAGACTAAGGTTATTGAATCAATAGATGACTGTTAGAAAGATTCAGTCTGATAAACTCATACAGTATTTGAAGAAGATCCATGTATAAACTTACTGTCAAATTAGGAGCCTCTTCAATTTACAGTTACTAGTAAAAACATGGTCAGTAAACTGATCGGAGACATTTGTGAGTCTTGTAACGGTCAGTATTATTATACACTGATCAATATAATAATATTTATACAATATATAATAAAATTAAATAGTAAATACTAATCATTACATTCCAATACAAAATAATTGCCATGATACATAAATTTATTGTAAAACAAGCAGTAAACCAGAAATTTCTTTCATTATAAATCAGATAGCAAACAGGTAGATGCTTAACATGCTGGTTCTCAGGAAGCAGGCAGATTTTTGAAACCAACTATTTAAGCGACCTGGTGAAAGGCACAGAGCATATGTTAGCATAAAGTTTGAATGAAATCAGCCAAAAATGTGGAAACGTATTTCGTTTACGGTGTACACAGATGAGCGGACACACACGCAATGACAAAGTGTGATTTATTAATACATGTAGATAAGCCTCAGAAATAACTTGCAGATGACACTGTAAAATGAGACCAACCCATAGAGCTCGATGAAACTCATACTGTTGATGATTCAACGTAGATGCAAGTGCAATAACAAATCGTCTGTCGAAGAACCTTACAAGTTATAATTCACTAAGGAGATTCAATATTCACATAATGTCATCACACACCCAAAACAACCACTGTGTGGAACATAATAGCGAAAATCTGCCAAAATAGCAGTGAGCCACACAAGCATACGTGTAGACTCAATGCTCACCTGCCAGGGGTGTCAATGTACTGAGTCAATTTGGCCCTGACCTCGTCATATGTAAGGAATGCGGCGTATCCCGGGTGCGCTACAGACAAGGCACTCCAGTTCACCAGTAGGTTATTCCAAGGTTGGAACAACCTACAACGGCCAAACAGATCAATCTAAGGAAGAGGAACTTAGTACCCATCACAATATACAAAAAGTGGTGAAGTAATAAACTCGAAATGATGATTAAGCAGTAAGTCACTGATATACATAACATAACAGAGAAGATACACTAAGATATATACACAACATAACAGAGAAGATACACTAAGATATACACAACATAACAGAGAAGATACACTAAGATATACACAACATAACAGAGAAGATACACTAAGATATACACAACATAACAGAGAAGATACACTAAGATATACACAACATAACAGAAAAGATACACTAAAATATACTAACAACAAGCAATAAGCATGATGCATATCAGTGACACAAAGTACAACTCACCTAGTGAAAACATCGAACTCAAAGCAGGAAATGTAATCGTTGCAAGTCAAGTCTATTGTCGTTTTCAATGCCATCGCCTCCACTTGAGTTGAAATCTTGTGTACCTCTGCAATACTCATCCTGAACTCTCTCCAAGAGGCAATTTGTCTGAATCAAATGATTCATGTATATCAATAGCTATATACAATATATTTCACTATAATAGCTATGTAATAACTATTTAATATGTATATCACTATAATAAATGATAACTATATATAATATATATGACTATAACATTTAATAGCTACCTATATATAATGTATAAATAACTATAACATATAATAACTATATATAATAATTATATATAGTATAATATAACCAAGTAACACGTAATTCAAATAATATCAATAACAATTAGCAGTAATAATTAAATATGTGCATAACTAACCTGCAAGGGAATGTCTTCTTCCACCAATCGCTTGCATCTGACTTTGTAATGCGAAATGTTTCACCACAATAAGTCCCAGAGGGAAATAACGCTTTCAGTTCTGACAACATGTGAGAGAAAACAAGCGATAGTTTCGTGAGGTTACGCCGGCAACTTGAGTTCTCTTCAAAAATCCTTTCTTTGCCCTCCTTAAATAGTTTAATCGCATTCTTGCACTTGGCTATTAAATTTTCAATAAATATTCGAAAGTATTCACAGTCATTGAGGAAAACAACATTGTCTTCATACTTGCTGTAGACGAGTTTTAGATGCTGGTAGGTATCAGGTAAGATATCCAAAATAAATGGTGGACTGTTTTTCAAATTCATCTTTTGGTGTTGACACAGCTTTACGACCTTGTCCATTAGTCTCCACGATTTCTCCATTAGTTTTTTATCCACTATTATTTTTTGTGGTGCCATGCCACCTTGTCCAATTGATTTAATCAAACCACCAAAATTAAATCCTTTGGCAGCCATTTCAATGAAATTATTCAGCAAATGTCAAAATGTCAACATCTACAACACAAGACGCATTCGCGGTGACATACAGAAGGTTCATGAATCAGCCAACAAATAATTGCAGCGGTTCATATAGCAAATGTATAATAAACCAATTATAGAAAAATGAAAAATCCTTCAAAAAGAAAAAAAACTAGATTATTTAGAAACTACTGAAAATCTTAACATTGTTCAATATTATTACACTACAATCAATCAGAATGATGGTTATTTTTCAGGGCTGGCAGCAGAAAAGCGGCAGACACGACAGAAGAAATAGTTTTGGCACGTCACACATTTTCTCACAGAGACTTCACTACGATTACCTTAAATTTAGTGCGTTTACAACATGAACATATTTTTAAAACGATAATTGCTCAAAACGTACACATATTTACCTGCATACACCAGGCTCTCAAAGAATATTGTGAAGGCGGCAGTACTCAACTTTTTGCTAACGTAGGATAAGCGAAGTAAAGCTGTTCTGGAGTATATTGCTAAAAAAAATCTAGAAATCAAATACTAACTGGGTATTATTACGGTAATCAATAACGAAACTTCAAACACAAAACATTAATGAATAATTATAGTTAAATAAACCTTGAACTCATGTAGGAACCGGAACTACCTTTTGGTATAGCAGATACTTCCGGTTAGCCTTCGCTCTTCAGGTTGATTGAAATTTAATCCACTAATAAACAACAGAATCACGTCTGTGCTCTGCTCGCAAGGACAATTTGACACCCGAAATTACTGTACTAATAAAAAACTTGATAAACCGTATTATATGTGGATGTAACATATTTGTATTGCACTTGTGACAATTTTAAACGCTAATGTAAGTATAATATCTAAGATAAAAGTAACATCTTACAAATTGACCTTACTAAACTTGAGCTTTTGGCCAAAACAGCAACTATCTTTTAATGCTAAAAAGTGCTCAGTACTCTCAGTCGGGGAAATTGACTCACAAAAAAGGTCTTTTCTTAGTAGAGAGCAGCTCCAGAATGTTAATTCCCATTATTACTTAAGGTATTGAGTTGATTAATGATCTAAAATGGGAATAACATAAAAATAATGTTGCTTCCACAGCTTCCAGACTTCTTGGAATGCTTAAAAAATTTCTAAAAGATGCAGATACTAAAACTATAAAAGTGGCTCACGAGACCCTTGCTGGACCAATTCTTGAATACGGGTGTCAGGTTTGGGCTCCATACCTGACAAATAACATAAGAAAATTAGGAAAAATTCAAAATAGATCTCTTCGTTTTATTTTTTGTTTGACAAATACAAATAGTTTTACTAAGCTGTGAGCTGACACCAACTTTCCTTTATTGTCGAAAAGAAGACAAGATAAAAGGTTAAATGTTTTTGTAAAGGTGAGTGTGCTATACTTGGGTAGTGAGTAGTAGTATAGTAGTGGAGCAATAGCGTTGGTCAACGCCCGTCCTTCTTGGTCGCTGGCAGATCAGAGAGCGCAAGCTTGAGCGTCTTGACTTTTCGTGTTGTCTCCTGCGTCACACTTCCAGGACTTCCACACCTCCCCCTTAAGGTCTCCTCCCATCCAATGTTAGCAAAGGTGCAACCACACATAAAACAGACAATCCAAACATGGGTGAAGTATCACGGGTTGAGTAATGCATGAACTTACACTGTTAGTATTAATATTAGTAGCATAATTTATTACCTATGTCACTCTCAGGGACTTACAATACAAGCGGTCTCTTCTGGGACACTTAACTAATTACACTGTTGTATCAGCAATATAATTAAAATCTACTAGAGATCACTCCATTTGGCATTATTCAGTTCTACGGCTTCCCTAAGCTCCCTCACTCACTTCCTCACCACATCTTGGGTTGTGTGAAGGCCATCTTTCCAAAACGCAAGTCGAAAGCAATAATAGCCTCCATTTCTCTTAAAAATGGTACGGTGCAGGAATGGTGTGCACAATCCATTGGAATCATTAAATGCCGTGATATGTTTATTTTCCTCCACCGCCATGCCCCTTATCAAACGATAATTTTCGGTGTATTCAGCTGTTAAAATCTGACGAAAAGAAGACAAGATAAAAGGTTAAATCTTTTTGTAAAGGTGAGTGTGCTATACTTGGGTAGTGAGTAGTAGTATAGCAGAGTGGAGCCATAGCGTTGGTCAACGCCCGTCTTTCTTGGTCGCTGGCAGATCAGAGAGCGCAAGCTTGAGCGTCTTGACTTATCGTGTTATCTCTTGCGTCACACTTCCGGGACTCCCACAGTGAAAGTAAGCAATGTCATAGAAGACTTATTTGATATTTTAAAAAAACACCTACACAATACAAAACAAAAAAGACTTGTTTGTGCCAGCTATGAAAACCACTGCATTATTCAACTCTTTCTGGCCAAGAACAACCAGAGACATGCGCTACAAACCATGTAGAGTTGTAGATGAGTGAAGTACTTGCAGGTGTATTTTATTTATTTTCTGCACCGTCTTACTTTTAATCTAAACTGCAAAGTATTACTAGTACAAATACTAATTAAAACTAAATTACCACGATGGACAGAAAATCTATTCATGTATAGTTATGTAGTACGTGTTAAAACGATATTCCAAAATTTTTTTATAACCACCAACACAAGTAAAATTAAAACATTGTGCTTAATCTTTTGCAAAGGGTTCCCACGCTGTTGCCTCATTTTGAGGATTTTAGTGGGAAAGTTTCTGATCTGATCTGAGGTAGTTTAAATAAAAAATGTTTAATATGGATTCAGATGTTTACTTCATATTTGGCTTCTATTATCCTCTTGACTGGTAACCACACTCCTTACACCTCTTTCTATTAATATTTTCTGCTCTTTTGTTTCCATCACTCAATATTTTTACTCACAATTTTCAATCTCATCATAGCTGCCTGATGAGATAAGAGATATTGCTTTCCTATCTTCTGTTTCAGTGAGTTCAGCCCCAGTAATATATTAAACATTTAAGTAGCTGTAAGATAAAGTGCCATCGGTGTATTTTCAAGGTTCAGCTTGCTAGTCTGCTGCATCAGATCACTGTCTTTTTCTCCATTAGGCCAACATAAGGCTAAACCTGGCTCTAATCTTTATTATAAGATATATTTTTAACTCAATGGTTTATTTTTGTTGCAAAAAGAGCATTCCGACTAATTGCAATTCTATACCATATTCTAGCATATCTTATTCCAACGGATACTGTTCACAAATATTTGCATCTTCATACTCGGCTACATATACTATATATATATATATATATATATATATATATATATATATATATATATATATATATATATAGTATATACTATGTATATATATACATGTACTATATATATATATATATACATATACTACCGCTATATGTTTATTTTATGTTGATTATAGGTTTAAAGATCTTTCATGGTTTGTGTTTTTATTCTTTACATGACAGTTACAGGTATGCAACTCATTTTAGCTTCCGAGATAAAACAAATTGCATGCAACTAACAATTCTTTTGAAAAAGGTATTTTAAATGCTGTATGTCAAACCATTTATTCAATTTGATTGCGTAACTTTTTCACTGTTCATAATTTCTGTATGACATAATTTGGAAAACATTTCTGTTCTAAATGAAATTATTGCCGATAAATTAATAGAAAGAACCACATGACATCTCTGTTTTCAATTAACTATCGACTCATTTCGGTGTTGAGAGTTTGATTTAGTTTGGTTGAGATTAAGATTCAGTACTCTTCTGCAATGTAATGTAAACCATATTTTTCAGGTCATTCACAAAAAGCAGCTAAATATAAGTTGTACAAAATATCTTATAACAGTACCCACATACCATCACTAGTAGTCAAAGCAATCAATTCATATAAAACCACAAAGATACAGTCATTTGTAGCTCACCAATTCTGGTGTAAATCCATTTCATGCAGCATTGCTGAACTGATCAGTTAAGTATATACATTATATAATCCGTTAGACTGTATTTAGGAGCTAACTATTAACTTTAATTTTCATTTAGTGTATGTGAGATTAAATAATTTTGTAAGACGTTGTAGGTACAAAGTTAGCAGTTGTTTTTCTCTGACTCAATCTCAACACTCAGCATTCAGACTATTTGGAAATAAATTATTTCTAAATTTCTTGGTTTTATATTTTAAGTACACGCACACTTATTCCAGCAAATGCAGATTAGCATTTGCTGGAATAAGTGTGCGTATTATCTGTATTATTTGTATTATCCAGAAAGTTTTTAAATTAATGCTGAACAACTTTGAATCGTAACAGTGGTCGCTAGTAAGCTTATATTGTAATACTACTGACTTGTCTAGTTATTTAGAAGGCAGCGGTCATGCATATGTTTATGACGATGCTAGTTTTTCAAGAAATCTGCATAAAGCTTGGATTATATAGCAACACCACATATAATGGCTGATGCAAAGTGCTTGTGACAGAAACTTATTTGCTATATAAGAAATTTTCTACTGCTCAACTAATTTAAAAAAGGCATCAATGCTGAACTTCACTCGCTATATTTTCTAATCTTGGAGAAAGAAATTACGGTATAGTATTGATGAGTTCCGTGATATTTATTTTTCGTACCTTTATTGGAACGTTGTATCATTGTATCAGACTAGGCCATGAATTAATTGGTGATGTTTGCTAAAGGTATTTGTCACTACAAATGCGCAAGTTGGTTTACTGGAGTGGCCTTGCAATATTGACTGGTGATGTGTAGGAGTTTGTACATTTTATGACAACATGTAATTTTGTGTTTGCCTGGCAGCTATCGGTTATGTCTTTCAACTAATGCATGATCCTGCATCTACATGTATATATATATTTCTCAAAGTATGTCCCTGTGTTGTATGTCTGTCTGCGTTCCGGCTATAGCTATTATTAGAATAGCCTAGCTGCGCAACAATGCTGACGCAATGTCATTGCCTACCGGCATTTAAAGCTTACTAACTAGGTTAGTGGAATTTCCCATTGGCAGTGTGCCAGGCCACTTGGCAATGGCCTGCCACTTGTTGGAGAGTTGCCTGCCAGCAAGTGGTAACCAAATCTCATGACTTCTCATTGTTTATAAGCTGATTTTTAATACCCGAGCATCGCCGGGAGGCACAGCTAGTACTTCAGTATAATTGAGCCATTTTTTAAAACTTGCATTATTTGTCAACTTGAGCCATTGTTAAAAAGGGGTTCGTAATTCGTTACTGTAGACTAATAATTCAATTGTCTGTCAATACGTACATTCAAACAATGAAATTTATAAATCACAGGCTTGTGATTATTACGAAAAAATCATAACTGCACATTTGCTAAGTACTCACTGAACCCAAAATGTAAAATAAATCGCAGCCAAGGTAAATTTTTGCCTGAATATCTAAATAGATGCATTAGCAGTGCAGTAGAAATAGTTAATATGTCATAGCCATGCAGCATACATGTAATTGTATTGCATGCTTTTACTACTGCGCATCATGCTGTATACACGCAGGACAAATATTTTTAATGCATAAGAAGGGTATTGGCAAAGTGGCAGCATTGCCTATTGCACAATGTGCAGTGCTAGATGCAGTAGGAACTTTCACATGACATTGTACATTTACGGCACATTTTTGAGAAAATTCACAGAATCAAATATTATGTTGACTTTGATGCAACCACAACACAAATACAAGATATGAATACTGCTCAAGCCTGAGTATAAGAGGGCAAACAAATTGATAACTGTTAGCATTTTGCATATGGTTGAAATGTAAACTTATTATGGTTTTGATACGTATTGCTAATCAGAGTGCAGTATAAAGATCCGGATGTCATTGGAATGATGATGATACCTGGCTCTCAATTCCGTGTTGATATGGGAGTTAGAACACAAGCTCATCAGCTTGCGAAACGGCATTTAACAATTTTGTTTTATAAGAAACCTTATAAAACATTATTGTGCCATCTTGGCTATAAAGGCGCAGTACAGGAACTGATGATGCAAGGACTGGCAGGCAGGGATTGACCAGAATAGATAAATGGGGAATGCTACACTTCTACTACTTCAATAAAGTGCGCATCTATAATTGTCGTTCAAACAGATACAATGACTTATTTAATTGTTGGCAAGTTCACTAGCTATTCTCCTAAGAACCTGAGTAAGTTGCCTTGCAACCATGATAGAATAGAACATACTGCCAGACCTCTTGGCCGTTGGAGTGGTGGTTTGTTGCTGGGTTCTTTGGCTTCCAGACTTGATTAAGCAACTGTTTCTACTAGTTTTTCCTTAACTGCTCGGTGCACTTCATCACAACGTAAAAACATATTCACTACCGCCAGTCCTCACCTAAAACTAGAGGATAAGCTTGAAAATTATCTGAAACTCAATGTTGGAATCATAGACCTATTAACTATACATATAGTTGATAGGTCTATGGTTGCAATGCACCGCTAGTCGTATTATAGGTTTCAGTATAACTCTACAAGTAATCAGCATACAATGTATTAAATAAATTAAAAATAATGTTATAAACAAGTGTAACTTGAGGTTGAAAGTTGTGGCTCTCACAGTGGTAGATACATGTCTCTGGCAGAGAAATCGCTTGCATTTAAATTTTTGCGCATTTGCGTCAGCAGTGATTTTAAGGTATTTTGAAGAAATTTCGGAAGAGGTAGTAGACTGGTCCTTTTTCCAAGGTATCGCAGTAGAACCTTATTAGATACTGGAAGCCGAATCCATGGTTAAATGCAGATCGCAAATGGAGACCGATTTCCGATTCCGATTATATGTATGCATGGAATTATCTCTCACATGAGCCCATCATACTTAAGTCTATGCACATGTATTATAAAAATGAGTGATTAGATTAGTCGATGGTAATTACCAGAGAGAATCAAAGCGGAAGCTGTGTAAGTAATCCAGTTTCGTCGTCAACTTTCAAACACCATCGACTATGGTGAAGACTTTGAAAAATAAACTGGTCAGTTGATCTACTGTATCAACTTCATAATAATGCGCAGTTGCAGTACACATGCAGATTTTAGTTTTGAAGAATGTGCAATTGCAGTATGCGTGCATAACTGGGCTTCAGGTAATGACTCGTGGAAGCCAATGTGCGGAAGATCATAGTGGGAAATTTTCAGTAGGAGCACGGTTGCAGTGGCAACAAATACCTACTGCGCTTTAAAGTCTTAACGCACTCCAAAAAGTTTCTATGCATAGCAACTCTGATAAATCAACCAGTCAATTTTTTTTGGCTTAAACTTCAGTAGCACGGCTGTAACTCTGCTCGTGTTTTCTGTTATGCATCCAAGCACTTCCATGAAAGAAGCTAATACGGTAGGTATATTAATCCCAGTCGTCACATCTCTAGGTTTTGCTATAATTAATTTATGAAAATCATTTGCTAGTCGGTAGTCCACGTGATAAGTGATACAAATTTATAGTACATGTACAACAAATCTATTTGAAGTTCCTTACAAAACCAATACGACCTTGATGGGACTCGAACCCACAATCTCCGGCTCCGGAGGCCGGCGCCTTATCCATTAGGCCACAAGGTCGAATGCCTTCGGCGACTTTATTGTTGAGTTATTATTTGCCAGTTACCATAAATTGTCTAGCTGGGTAACTTTGTTGCACTCAATAATATTTGAAGATCTGCTCTACGCCGCTCCTCGACAGCTACAAGCACAACTATGCTCTTTGGCGATTATTGCTAAAACATTTGTAAGACTATGTCGCGCTCTGAAAAGTCTGCAGCAGAATGACAGGCATTGCAGCATAGGATTAATTAAAACAACACTTTTATTACTACTGCAATTTCCATCACTAATATGAGATTCAAGGCTACGTTTCTTGATATTAATGCGATAACGGCCCTTTCTAGTGAGTGTTCTAACGACAGATGATGCTCATCAGCTAACGTTTGAGTATGTGATGTAAAGCGATTTAAAATATTGTTTTGATATATGATACAATTGGCGTTTTTCATTAAGAAGACAATAGTTAATGTAGAGATAAAGAAGTCCATGTTTTTTACATCACTATTCCAGGGATAACTGTAAAGAAAGTCTTCAACGGATGATTTGTGTATTTATATCGCGCGCTTACATTTACCAACGATGGTAACGTGCATAAAATTCCTTACAGATGTTAGCATCGTATGTATAGGTATCGTATTCAAGATTACCCTAGGCCAGCAGTGCTGGGCTAATAACTTCACTGCTGGGATTTTTGTAAGCTCATCATCTGATTGTCAGTATTAATATATAGTACTAATATGGTGCACTACATGGCTATTACTTCTTGTCTAAATGTATCTCATTGCATGATTCATGTTGATTTCAATACAAACCATTTAGCTGTGACAGCTATTAGTGAAGTTGTCTAACTTTGTCTTAATGTTTTACAGAGTTTGTACAAGGGGTATCTAGGCTATCAAAATCATGTGTAATAAGACTGACAACATCAAAGTTGTATTTTATTCTTACGGAAAATCAACTCAATGGTGGAACAAACCTCTGGTGTGAACTACCTCAGGTAAGCTAGACCATTAAGGATGTGTAGCATTAATTAGCAATGTTCATTTTTATGTGATATTGTCTTTGCGATAATCTTGCATGAAAATGCTATGGTATGAATTAGAGTTTCTAGATGATGTAAACTGCTAGTTTGAGGTCACAAAAGCTTTAGTTTTTAGTATTTCGAAGCATGTCATTACTATCAGCATATCAAGCAGGTGTACAAAACATATCGAGATGTGAAACATATATTCAAATCATGCTTAAGTCGTAATGATTTTATTACAGGGTAACTTCTGTTCAAGTTATGAATTCGTTGGTCATGGGGAGCGCAATGAAACTTATATGGAGGTTGCCATGGATACATTTGCGCACTCATTGAAATCTGCTCTGCAGGCAAAAGTGCTGCGTATCAAGCTAACACAAAAGGCAACTGCCTGTTTGACCCTTGAAGTTGTACAGGTTGGTTGTTAAGCCAGTCCTGAATATTTCAGTTTAATCTGGTTGTTGAATTTGTATTTTACTCTTAATAAAAATTTATGTCGTCCTAGCGGTTATATGATTAGAACACTCATTGTAGGAAAAAGCAACTTTATGTTAACTCAGTTCATATTTTACAAGCTATCAAGTTTTTGTGAGTATTTCATATGCTAAAGTATAATTGCTATTACATCTAGACGAGCTGAAAGGCACAAATATATCTATTAAACTAGTGTGTTTGGGTTCAGCTTGGCAGCCACATGTTAAAGGTCATTGATTTTTTTGTTAGATATATTTTTAAATTCTGAAGTACTTGCATAAATTGTTATGGAAGGCGCTTAAATATTTTTGTTGTCAACCAGGCGAATATATAGCTAATTGAGCGTTTTTGAGGTTGTATAAAGTTGAATTCATCAGAATCAGTATTTATAAAAATATGCTTTATACTATGACCTTTTTTGACAATCATTACATTTTATATTAACTAAAAATATGCCCATATCCAAAATTACTTATTTGAAATTATTTGTGCTACAAAGTACCGTTCTTTGAAAGTAGGCTACTGTTCTTTGAAAATTTTAAAAGTAGATGACAAAATAAAAAATGTGGTTTTGTTATGGGCCAGAGGTTTTATGCAAATAAACTTCTCACATTAACAACAATAACTTGATTGTACCATTGTGTAGATAAATGTGTGTCACTTATGTACAAATGTTATCAAAATGGAAATTATATAGTGATATATTGTGAAATGAGTTGGAGTAATAAAGTTGATGCTTGTGATTTTTACACAAATATTTCTTGTTTAAAATGTACTTAAGTAGCACTTTGAATGCTATTTAACATTATGTAGGCTTGCTAACCTTTGGTCACATGAGATATCGAAATGCTATGCACTGACATATCTGTGATGTCTAGCAACCACCTTACAAATCATCTGCAGGTTCATAGTTTATGTTAATTTATTGGTATTATCTACCAACAATTTATCTGTTACCCATTTTTATTCAAGTACCTGTATATATTAATTCATGTTAGCTTTATTATTTATTGCTTACAGCCTTCTCTAAACAGTAATGGACGTATGATAGTACACGATATACCAATTCGCATTATTCCAAGCAGACTATGGGATGAGTATAAAGAACCAGATATTCCAGAGTTTGAAGTTAGCCTCTATCTTCCACCTCTCAAAACTATGAAAACTGTGATTGAGAGGCTTAAAAACATCAGCAATGTTTTGGTGAGCAATGTCTTGATAGGGAGGACAACTCTAAGAATTATATATGGGAAGGAGACAAGTGAAAGTAGAATTAGAAATTTTTTTAGTACTTTTCAGGTTAGAAAGATAAAAAATGCAAGGAGCTGAGCGTAGTTGTTGTCCGTATTTATAAAGTAAAACTTGAGCAGTTTTTTAGGGTTAATGAGTTCATCAATCTACACTGGCCTATGGCAGTGCCTTTTTTGACCATTTTACAAATAGTTGAAAAAATTCTATTTTACCAGTTTTAATAGCTGTGTCATCTCTATAAGAAACTATTTTGTGAAGTCTTAGTCATTACTATTGCAAAGAAAACCACACTTGAGCAGCACTGCTCAAGCTAACAACTGTCTTTATAGCAGAAGCAAGCGAGCACTAAGGTACTGCATATAACATGGCATAACAGGTATACATATACATAACATATGCATAACATAACATACTACATAACATATGCTACTTCGGTAGCATATGTTATGAAAAAAAGTGGGACAACTTTCAATTTGCCATTTCACTTCACATCTGTTTTTTCTTATACCCTCAAGCATTAGTTTGTAAAATAAATAAATTTGGTATACGGGGTTCAGCAGTTCGGGTGCCGACATGTGGTCAGTAGGTCGAAGGTTCAAGTCATACAAGAACCATTGTGAGATTAGGACGAGCATCCAACCACAATTCAACCACAATTCCTCCTGTGCTACATAAATACAATGTCTGTAGACCTCGGCCGAAAAAAGCTCACAGAGGTATCAGTCTATAAACAATCTGTGAGGTGTTTTTGATGTATATGTATAAGCCTGCTTGTGTGTTAAACGTTGTTTATTAAATGATATGAAATTAGTCAGTATAACTGCAGAGTAAAAGAGTATTTAAAGCTGACAGTTGTAGAGCAACTGTCAAATTCAAATACCTAAACTCAAATACTCAAACTCTAAAAACTGAAGAGCAACATGCAAAAGCGTATTCCTTCTGATATTGTGATGTTGAAGAGCCAGCTGTCTTACAGTTAAAAACTTGAAGCATTCCGTAAGTTAAATGGTCTACATTGAGTGCAGGTATACTTTTGTATCAACTAGGATATACTGATGCAAATAAAGCCAATTAATAATTAGATGATTCGATATTTGCAGTGTGTGAGCGCCAATCAGAATGGCGACCTTATTCTGAAGATCAAATCAGAAATGGCTTTGGTGAGTGTGTCCTTCAAAGACTTGCTACAGGCCAATTGGAGTAAGTATTTTCATACTTGCTACGGGATTCTAGAACTAAAAAGGGTCTGCAGAATACAAGACGTAGTTAGCATCATGGAGGACAAATTGAAACGAGAGGATATGAAAGAATACCTACCCTATTTTATTATTGTTCAAGTTTTGCAATTTTCTCATTTCCTCTGATGGCACCTTGAAAATTTAAATTCCTGGCTCTTCTTATCTATCTTCTTCTATATTTCTTAAAGTATGTCTGTATGTGGATATGTTGGTATACATTCCGGCTATAGATCTTATAATCTTGGAATAAATATTCTGAACCGAAGAAGATTCAACCTCAGACTCAGCCATTCACCAGTCGGACGCCCTACCCACTAGACTACAGAAATTGAATTGCTAGCTTGCCAATATAAGTCATTATATGAGAGCAAATATGTAACGGCTTTGCGAACGGCTTTGCTGGTCATTGCATAATGTCATGAGAAGCTGTTCGCTCACATTATTAAACGTACTGGCTAATAGCACGCAGGCTAATAGTGAGCAACTCTCACTACTTCTCATTGTTTATAAGACAAAACACTTCTCATGATATGTTCAGTAGTTTGAAAGTTAGAATGGCAAATGTGGTTATAAATTGAATACAAATCAATTTTCTGTACAAAACTTTTCTATTACCTGGGCAACGCAGAGTAGCACAGCTAGTATATGTATAAATCTCAGTGTCTGTCCATCTGTTAGTCAGTCCATGATTCGATCTGACCAGCTATAGCTATTAAAATCTTTGAATGAAGAATCCGTATTGCAGAATATTTGATCTCAGAACCTCTGTTTCACTAGGAAAAAAGTTGACCAACTGAGCTACGTGAGATGTATTGGGCGATATGACTGGTTATCTAGGTTGAAATAGCATAGCGACTCTGCATTAATATCACTAGAGCTTACTCTCACGGCTCTTACTGGTAAGTTAAGCAATACAGATACTAGCGTGCTCAAATTAGCCATTGGCGGTGTACCAGGCTAATGGCAAGTGACAGGCAACTACATTACCTGCCACTGTTTATAAGCTGTTTTTTAATACCCGTGCAATGCCAAGTCATATACGAACTTGTTTTTCCTTTGAAAGTACAGTACTTGACCACGCATAGCAAGTACACATTTTCTATTTTAAACAATGCAATGGAATTACCTGAACAAGTTGAGAGTGATTCTGACTGATGCTTTAACATAGCTGTTTTTATATCTTCATGATTGCTATATTATCATTATCATAATAACATTATATTAAAGTTATTAATAGTAGTTGTAAGATATGAAAAAGCTTGTTTTCCGAGATTACAGATTATGTACAACGATAACATGATATGGAAGAAATGGGTTTTTAGGGTTAAAGATGCAATAGATGAATGCCCGGTATTACACGGATAATAAAGAAAACGGCTTATAAACAATGACAGGTAAGGTAGTTGCCATTAGCTGTGTTGACTAATAATTAGCCAATAGCAAATTAGTCAATTTTAGTAACTAAAGCTAGTAACTTAACTTGCATATATTGCTAAACCTGCGATAATTATAAAAGCTGTGAAGCCCGCTATTTTAACTGAATTAGTAAGTATGTGTACAATTATTCCATTGTATTGCAAGTCGGCTGTGTGGCTTAGCGGGTTAGCTCACCTGTCTCCAGAACTAGAGGTGCTGAATTTAAAACCAGTGCAAAATGGATTTTTTATTCCTAAAACTATATCGCTATAAGTGGACACACAAACAACAGATGTCAGACAAACACTGAGACTTATATACATGTACATAGATATAAGTACAGGTACTTATAGTATAGTCTTCTATATACATGTACATGTATATATAAGAAAATATGAGTAGCATATGCATATATAACTGCAAAACCACTATGCTAAGCTTTTTTGAAAATAGACAAGCGTATGTAAACATCCATACATTCATGTTTATGCATTTTTTTATAGATCGTTAACCTAAACCTTACTACATCCTCTCAGACTATTGTTAAAGGCTTGGTAACAAGATACCACACAACTACTTCATTCAAAGTCGTAGCTTGTAGTCTCAACAAGTTCACTTTGGCTTATTGTAGAAGAAATGAGCTCATCTCAATCTCAGGGCACCGCTGTACAAACCAAAAGAAATAAAACCCGATTCCATGATGTGACTATTGACAATAAGCGTCTGCATAACTTTCTTACAGCTATTGCATTACCAGTTGACAAGATTGTCTGTAGTGAGTATTTATATACTGTATATACCAGATATTACTTATAGTCTACTATATATACTAGGTATTACTTATAGTCTACTATATATACTAGGTATTACTTAGTCTACTGTATATGCTAGGAATTACTTATAGTCTACTGTATATACTAGGTATTACTTATAGCCTAATGTATATACTAGGTATTACTTAGTCTACTGTATATACTAGGTATTATTTATAGCCTAATGTATATACTAGGTATTACTTAGTCTACTGTATATACTAGGTATTACTTATAGTCTACTATATATACTAGGTATTACTTATAGTCTACTATATATACTAGGTATTACTTATAGCCTAATGTATATACTAGGTATTACTTATAGTCTACTATATATACTAGGTATTACTTAGTCTACTGTATATGCTAGGAATTACTTATAGTCTACTGTATATACTAGGTATTACTTATAGTCTACTGTATATACTAGGTATTACTTATAGTCTACTGTATATACTAGGTATTACTTATAGTCTACTGTATATACCAGGTATTACTTATAGTCTACTGTATATACTAGGTATTACTTATAGTCTACTGTATATACTAGGTATTACTTATAGTCTACTGTATATACTAGGTATTACTTATAGTCTACTATATATACTAGGTATTACTTATAGTCTACTGTATATACTAGGTATTACTTATAGTCTACTGTATATACTAGGTATTACTTATAGTCTACTGTATATACTAGGTATTACTTATAGTCTACTGTATATACTAGGTATTACTTATAGTCTACTGTATATACTAGGTATTACTTATAGTCTACTGCAGCGGTGCTCAACCTTTTTAGACATGTGATCTACTTTTATATTTGCCTGCCTTCAAAGATCGACTAGTCTAGCGAAGCCCCGAAACAAAAAATTAAAAACAAACTTGAGCCTGTAGTGGTGAGCCTATCACCTTTATTAAGTTCCACATATATGCTTATATAATGCAGTGATCCAGTAAGTAACATAATTTTAAAGGAAAAACATTCATTCTCTACCTTCTCTAGGAAGCGAGATGATGGCTTGGCAGATGAGGCACATGCATTTAGAGTTGGAAATGACAAAGAAATAATCCTCTTCCCATTCCTTGTGGAAGTGATAGGTTTTTTGTCGTTTCAGATTTGTCTTAACACTCATTTATGGGTTTATGTTTTTATTCAAAAAGAAAAAACGAGATCGACTGCTAGCAGAAAGCTGCATAACATTTTAACAAAAGTTATTTTGGGTGCATGAAGAACTATACACGGTTTTGTATCGAGTGCGGACCTATCGGCCTTTTCTGCGGTCCTGTGCTGGGAACTTATGAATGGCGTTCACGTGTATTTTTGTTGGTCTTGAAATACACAATCAAACACGACTATACATAAACAACGATAATAGGTAAATAATGTTATTATTAAAACTACTTTTTTAGTGCAGTAGTTTAGTAAAGTGCTGTGCAGCAATAGTAGTTGCTGCTAGTTAGTGAATAATTATTATTTTATGTTGTAATTATATGTTATCCTAAAATCATCCCGCGATCGACTGCCAAGCACTTGAAGATCGACTGGTAGATCGCGATCGACTGGTTGGGCACCCCTGGTCTACTGTATATACTAGGTATTACTTATAGTCTACTATATATACTAGGTATTACTTATAGTCTACTATATACACTAGGTATTACTTAGTCTATTGTATGCATTAGGTATTTTCAGTCAGTTTACAATCTATCGATATTTAGGTAAGTTCTGATCTGCATTGACTTGCTAATTGTAGCAGCAGAGTGCTTCTTTTGAGATACCATTCTTTAGTTGTATATTTTCCAGGTATTTACTTGACTAATATTTCATTGTCATGTGGTAGGTTGTAAACATAGATATATAAACCTAGATTGGCCAATAATAGCCATTCCCATTGGTTGCCTTGTCAGACTTAAATAGCATGACGTTACGTCATTGTATTGTACCTAATGCTTGGCTGCACTGTTGTTTACAATGGAGCTAATGAGGAGAAGGTGACAAAAACACATTTATTTTCACATAAAAACCTTCTTGGATACATCATCCAGTAAGCCAAAGCGATTGTGATAATATCTGATAACCACCATAGATTAAAACTATAAAAGTTATGAAATGTTGCACACAAATCATGAGCCATCAGGGCTTTATTTGCCACCCCCTCTCCTATCCCTCTTCTCTCTTTTCGCCTTCCCTCTTCTCCCAAGAAGAATTGGGAAGGGAGAATGGGAAAAGAGAGAAGAGGGAAAGGAGAGGGGGGCAAATAGCGCACCCACCCGAAGAGCCAAACCCTGGCTAGGTAAATAGACTAATATCATGCTGAACTAAACATGACTAAATATGAATATGCAAGTATGTCTTAAGTCAAAAATGAGACAGAATGATTATTTTACAACTGGCTATGTATCTCGGTCACTAAAGCTGAAGTGTAATGATTGTATCATTAGCATCGTGGATGTTACCAACTATGATGTCAACCAAGCAACGAATTCCCTAATCACAGTTAAGAATCGTGGTGGGTTGACTTTGTCATCACCTGTGGTGATTGAGGTTTGCAACCACAGTGAGAAAGCAGATGAGAGTGTTGCTTAGTAGTGCTGGGTTGGTGACAAACTTTCCCAGGCTAGCACTAATTGCCACCATGGAGAGGTTGCTGAGGTTCAACATCATGCTACTGTTTAAGTGTAATCTTCATGCTAGTAGCCTAGCTCGTGAGATAGCAAAGAGATATATTTCGATTAGGGCACATTATGAAGCTAAGAACAGAGCTGGCACGGGTAGCTCGTCTGGTCTTGACCCACCGGGTCAGAGGTGTCCTGGTCGGGCCACCCGACCCTCGGGTCTTCTTATACAAAGACACGGGTAGGTTATGGCTAAATGAAAGCGATTGTATATCGATTTTTAAGTGCGATTGAAATGAAGTCGCGTATAGTCCTAGCGCGAAAGGACCAGGCGAAATAAAACAAGGTGAGTTCAGACTATATTTTTACGTCTGCGACAATAGTCTTTGGACTATAGGTTTCACAACGTTTTTCGGCAAGAAATAATCAATATGTTGGTGGTCTGGGAGTTCATGAGGAAGCCGGTCAAGAAAGGGAAATACCAAGTTATTTGTACAATATGCGAAAGCAAGTTAAGTTACAAAGAAGGGTCCACCTCAATACTATTGAGGCATTTACAACGAAGGCATCCTGAGGAACTTAAAAGCGTGTCTAAGAACCTTCAATCCAGCAAATTTATTTTATTTTTAGTTTCTTTCACTAATACCAAAAATTTTAGGGAAGTGATGGATTTTTGCTTTTCACTATGCTAGGTTATCCATTTCTATATTTGCAAAGTATTTCTTAATTAATCTCTTGTTGATTATAATAGCAGTTGAAAATAAAATCTAATAAAAACACTAGCCAAATCATGCCATTAATCTATCACCCATTGAATAGCATTGATCCACCAATGTCTAGCCATAAATTGTAAATTGCATCTATAAACCAAGCCACAAAATATAATGATTGGTGTGATAATGGGTTCTTTTATCTTAGGTTATTGATGTCACAACATTAGGCTGTAATAGAACTATCTCTTAACCTTAAATGAATAAAAAAACGCGCATGCTGACCCGGTCCGACCCGATCTTGGCCCTCATTGCTGACCCTGAGTCTGGCTCGACCCTGCATTCCTTGGTCTCATTCCAGCTCTAGCTAAGAAAGCCACTGATTCCACTTCCCTGATCAGATCAAAATTTCACAGGCTCATCATATTTAGTCATGCTTAGTTCGACATGATATTAATCTTTTACCTAGCAAGGGTCTGGCTCTTCGGGTGGGTGGGCTATTTGCCCCCCTCTCCTTTTCCCCTTCTCTCTTTTCCCCTTCTCTCTTTTCCCCTTTCCCTTCTTCTTAGGAGAAGGGGAAAAGAGAGAAGGGGGATAGGAGAGGGGTGGCAAATAAAGCCCTGATGGCTCATGATTTGTGTGCAACATGCAATTCATGCTATTTAAGTCTGATAGGCTTTTCCCTATTGGCCAATCTAGGTTTATATAGCTATGGTTGTAAACTATCAATGATCTGATTTAACGCTTGAAGGTTAGGCCTGAGATAATTGGGGGAAAATTTTTCCGACCTGATCCTAAGCCTGAGTTTTGTTTTTCTGCACTTCTGGTTCACGTAGCATTATGAACTTTCAGTCTCTTGTTCTTGTACATATTTTTAGTGTAATTTCTAATTTGCAAGTCGACGGTGCATGTAGGATAATAATTTTTTCATCATTTTCTGTGATATATGTTTCTATTAGGATTCCGACGTTTCAGGGTGATTGATCCGTTAGTTCTCAAAATATTGTTAAAATACCGAGGGGATTTCTTACTAACAAAGAAATAAAAAATGGCTGTTGACAGAACATTAGTGTCTAACGATATTCTGATTAAAAGTTTCAGTAATGAAGATCTGAATAGTAAATAGACAAACCTAGAAAATTTCTCCTCAGCAACAAGGATTTCTCACGAAAACTATTTGATTTTCTATTCATAAAAAGTATGCACACTCTATCAGGCTCGGTCCATATCAACGGTTATATTTCTTCAATCACCTCTAAAACATCTCTTCTTTGAAAGATCGTGAAAAAAGCTACTATATTTGCTTCGTTTTTTCATTGTGTTCTGCAAGCTTAGAGCTTCAAAATGATACTCAGTTCAAAAGGCATTATACTATTCTAAGTGATTTCACAATTATTGAAAGGTGTCAATGGGGATCAGGGGACTTTCTTGTGTATACAAGGTTAGGCTTCCAAGTGTTAACTGTATTTTGCCTACCATGGGTGAACCACTAGTTGTTACTTTTTTATCTAGCACCAAATATTTCAAATTCTGTAAGCAAGTTTATGCTGAAATGCTTTGTTTTAGACATCATCGCAAATGAAGCAGTACAGCTATTTCTCATACATGATCAGTTCTCCATGCAATACACCATACCGGCACAGAATATTATCTGATGTTAACAAACATCCAATTTATTATCTTGTACTTTTTATTTCTCAAATATTCTGATTACTGTATATAATCTGTAAATAATTTATTATATTCTGTGGCAATAAAATTACATTTTCTTACATCCATTAAAAGCTAATTTGAAGGTTAGGCCTGAGATAATTGGGGGAAAATTTTTCCGACCTGATCCTAAGCCTGAGTTTTGTTTTTCTGCACTTCTGGTTCGCGTAGCATTATGAACTTTCAGTCTCTTGTTCTTGTACATATTTTTAGTGTAATTTCTAATTTGCAAGTCGACGGTGCATGTAGGATAATAATCTTTTCATCGTTTTTTGTGATATATGTTTCTATTAGGATTCCGACGTTTCAGGGTGATTGATCCGTTAGTTCTCAAAATATTGTTAAAATACCGAGGGGATTTCTTACTAACAAAGAAATAAAAAATGGCTGTTGACAGAACATTAGTGTCTAACGATATTCTGATTAAAAGTTCCAGTAATGAAAATCTGAATAGTAAATAGACAAACCTAGAAAATATCTCCTCAGCAACAAGGATTTCTCACGAAAACTATTTGATTTTCTATTCATAAAAAGTATGCACACTCTATCAGGCTCGGTCCATACCAACGGTTATATTTCTTCAATCACCTCTGAAACATCTCTTCTTTGAAAGATCGTGAAAAAAGCTACTATATTGGCTTCGTTTTTTCATTGTGTTCTGCAAGCTTAGAGCTTCAAAATGATACTCAGTTCAAAAGGCATTATACTATTCTAAGTGATTTCACAATTATTGAAAGGTGTCAATGGGGATCAGGGGACTTTCTTGTGTATACAAGGTTAGGCTTCCAAGTGTTAACTGTATTTTGCCTACCATGGGTGAACCACTAGTTGTTACTTTTTTATCTAGCACCAAATATTTCAAATTCTGTATGCAAGTTTATGCTGAAATGCTTTGTTTTAGACATCATCGCAAATGAAGCAGTACAGCTATTTCTCATACATGATCAGTTCTCCATGCAATACACCATACCGGCACAGAATATTATCTGATGTTGACAAACATCCAATTTATTATCTTGTACTTTTTATTTCTCAAATATTCTGATTACTGTATATAATCTGTAAATAATTTATTATATTCTGTGGCAATAAAATTACATTTTCTTACATCCATTAAAAGCTAATTTGAATGCCATATAATATCGGATACAATTCTCGCGTGTATGAAGCAGAAGATAGATGAGACAGTAATGATACTCAGGCAATAACATAGGGCAATATAATGTAAAAGCTTTGAGCATGTGCGGCAAGTTAACTGAGACAAAGGTGCCATGCGCAGGGTAATTCTTTTACGAACTCCAGTCGTGCTCGTCATTGGAACAAAAAGCTGTAAAACGAATGTAGCCAACTGATTCCTAAAAGTGAGCTAAGGTTACCCAAAAGGAAATATAAGTGAGTCAAAAAGTGGAAATATTGTTTGTTTTGTCAGAAGGGCATCACATAGGTGTAACAGTTACTGCTATAGAGAGCTCTATTAATAATAAAGCAGCTGACAGTGGCATCACATAGGTGTAACAGTTACTGCTATAGAGAGCTCTATTAATAATAAAGCAGCTGACAGTGGCATCACATAGGTGTAACAGTTACTGCTATAGAGAGCTCTATTAATAATAAAGCAGCTGACAGTGGCTTTATGATTGCTACTGCGCGTATTTATAAGCCAATCGTAGAATTGAACTCTCATTCGTGCTCATTATCAAAAGTCACAAAAGTTATTGATGCAGCTGTAAGACTACAGAAAATATATGACCCACTGGAATTCATATTTAGCGATACTCTGAGATAAGTAGGGGTGGCCAAAGCTGAACAGCATAACTTGTGCAACCATATTTTACTTGACCAATAGAGAAGATTGTCAGAGTGTCTCTAGCCTTGCTTTGCAGGCTTGAACTACCGAGTTCAGCCCATCCCCATCCAGCTCTTTTACTAGCAGCAAGACTGACTGCAATATGTTATCACTCTGAAAAAGAGGTGGCCATCTTTAATAACACCCTATATGGAATCTTTAGCTAACTTACTCTAAAGATACAACTGTTATATATACAGGGCGACAGTTTTACAAGTTATTAATAAGTAAGTACAAGGGTACTAATTAATTTTCACATCATTTTTCAATACTGTTCCTCAGCAGCTGGTGAAATTCTAAGCTGTACCCAACCTTGTAAGAAAAAAAGCGAGATTTATTTCGCAAAACTAGATAGCAAAATTGCATGTTTATTACTGAGAGTAATAACTGGTGTCTAGTTGGTTTAGTCACTAAGCACCCTACCTTATCACTGGATTCAGTTCCTCGGCGTGCTGGACTGCCCATGGCACCTTCTGCAAGAGGCTTCAGTCCAAGCTCTTCTCTCACCTTACTAAAGAACCACAATAACCAGAGTAACGACAATTACTGTTGTTCCATAGAGCAAACCATGTAAGAAAAGGTTTTTGGAGTACTCCATGAATGAGTAATCAGCTGGCTGACCATTGAGAAAAAAACAGTTGAGAATGCCCTCTGCGTTTCAGATGATGAGGCAGCTCTTGCTATTAAGGTATAGCTAAAACACTCTTTTTAATGTGCAATTTAATTCAGCAGCTATTGGTAACCCCACACCTAACTTTCGTAAAAACTCGCTATGACCCCAATTGCAATTCCGATGTTTACCAATATTATGTAGTAATGAAACATCAAATAACTCAGCACAAACTTCCTCATACAACTTACAATATTTCTGGTTAGGATGTTCAGGCAGCACTCGGCATAAAGTTTAGCTGTTAAACTCAGATAAAAGGTTTAACATTGTAATCAGTCTGATGGTCAAGTAAAAAAATTCGCATGTAGCAATGAAAATTAATTCACTCATCTAACTATATATTTATTATTCCCTGTTAAGAATACCTCATCAACACTTCACATAAATTGCACTGTCCAACTAGGCATGAAAAGCTAACAATTTTAATCAATTTACACAAGTTTATGGTTGCGCAGTGTGGGGAAATAGCAATGTATGTGGCCTTTTACTTACATTTTATGTTCAGAAATCAGTTCAAAGTGTGTTGTGAATAGCTTAATTACTAATTGTATGAACAATAGATAAATATATCACTGAATCTAGCAGACGAATATATCACTGAATCCAGCAGACGAATACATCACTGAATCCAGCAGATAAATACATCACTGAATCCAGCAGACGAATACATCACTGAATATAACGGATAAATATATTACTGAATCCAGCCGATAAATATATCACTGAATCTACCAGATAAATACATCACTGAATCCAGCCGACAAATACATCACTGAATCCAGCAGACGAATACATCACTGAATCCAGCAGATGAATACATCACTGAATATAACGGATAAATATATTACTGAATCCAGCCAATAAATATATCACTGAATCTACCAGATAAATACATCACTGAATCTAGCAGACGAATACATCACTGAATATAACGGATAAATATATCACTGAATCCAACAGATAAATACATCACTGTATCCAGCAGACAAATACATCACTGTATCCAGCAGACAAATACATCACTGAATCTAGCAGGCGAATACATCAATGAATCCAGCAGATGAATGCATACTGAATCCAACAGATGAATACATCATGGAATCCAACAGACAAACCCATCACTGAATGTATTTGATCGTTCAGTAGCACGCAATATAGCTGCGAAAGTAATCACTCATTTAATGAGTTTAGTGTACTGAGTGATATGGCGTTTAGTGGAGTTTAGTGGCCGGAATTTATCTGTCTGAGTGATATGGCGTACATAGTGATGAAACTGTACGCCATATCACTCAGAGTGCTCATCTATAAAACCAGATTAATAAATTCTACATAAACTGACATTTGTGTATATTTACCACTCATAAAGAAACATTCTTTTTCAATAATTACAAATAAAAACAGGAAGCATCCTAATTACGCGGCTAGTAAGGCTGAGCATCTAATGATTTAATTTATGAAGTGCTGAACCTTTTAATCGTAGTGCAAACAATGGCTAGTTTTTAAAGCAAGTTCCTTTAAAGTTTGTGAGTTGCGCCAAGACAGCTGACTGGACGAGGTTACTGTGCATCCACAAACACCTGCCTTTGATAGGCTTAAAAAAATTGGATGATGTTTAAAAAACTTTTTTAGCCCAACTACTAAAATAAGAATGCTCTACATTTGAATGGAACATTGCGAACAAAGGATCTAGTAAATACTTGAAAGAATGCCTATCTGGTTTTCTCTTTCTCAGCAACCAACGGGTTTCTGAGATCTATCTACACCAGAGTGTAGATAGATTCTCATGCAGATGAGAAAAATGAACAGTTAAGTATTCTTTAAAACTTTTCTACATCTATTATTGTGAATATGCTATTGGACACATGGCACTCTAAATGAGTTAAATTTGTACTTTATGTAGTAATATGTATTACGATTCTCAAAATGGAAGTCTCCTTCTCTAAAGCTGTTAGCTAAAGATGAACTTGCAGACAAAATTTTAGTAGATTTTATCAGAAAGTATCAATATTTTTCTACCATTTGATGTTTTTGATGTTTGAGGTGCCAGGATGTTTCAAGATTGAAATCGACAAAATTTGATTGCAGTTAAAATGCTTCAAAGAAAAATACATACATAATGATGTCACAAGTTGTTATCGTTGCGATATTTCATATCAGCTAGTGTGTTCGAGTTGCTGCGTTACGCATCTCGATTCTGTCGGTCTCATTGCAACTAGAGACATCATAATCGCACTTTTGCTTGATCCAAGCATTTCAACCGTGATCAAGTTTTGTCAATTTTAATCTTGAAACATCCTGGCAGTCAGACCATTTCAAACATCAAAAACAATCGCAAATTATAGAAAAATACCAGATACTTTCTGATACAATTTAATATAATTTTGTGTAAGTTAATTTTTAAAACTGACGCAGCTTGCGACCTACAAAGCATCACTAACTTTGTTTGAGCCAATGAGAGAGCTTTGCCAGATTCACCGCCGCCATTTTCCAAAGACTTGCTTTCACTCGTTTGAGACTCTATCCCTTCAGAGAGCTCTGGAAGGCGGTCAGGTAAACAGAGGTCAAGACCTTGTTCAAGGGCATCGTTCAGTTCTTCACTTTCAACCACTGCACATACCCAAAGGCAAAAATTCCAATTAGCAAATGTATAATAGCGCCCAAAAGAACACCAAAATGCTAAGAGAGTACTTATGTAAAAGTTAGAGGATGGACAGAGCTCCAAGAGTAACCTACTGTCTGCTGAGTTCATGGTATGGTCAATAGTAGCAATTTGACTAGCAGAAGAATACCGATTACCCAATGAATGTGTTCAGTTCACCTGCTATGCTTGTGATCATATATCATACAGCACTCTTGCAGCCGTATACTATACAATCCTGTTAAAGAAACATAACATATAGTGCTGCTACAACTGGATACTCCATAGCGCTATTACAGCCACCTACCATATAGTACTGTTACAACCATATGCTGTACATCACTATTATAGTCGCATGTCACACAATACTATTGCAACAACATACATGTACCACATAACACTGATATAGCCGTATAGCAGCGTTACAGCCATATAGAGTACAGCGCACCGATAATACATGGTGAGTTAGCGCCATCTGCGTGTATGTGATGAACTCACCAATGTTATCAAGTTTGGTCAGGTTTGGAAGGTTCTTCAACACTGTCATTCTATACAAACTTCCTGTCGCACATGGATTGTCCGCCAGCCATAATGCTCGAAGCTTTGGTAATTTTTTTAAATAGCATATTTCATTCAGATCAGCTATTTTATTCTTTCTGATATAAAGTTCCTGTAGATTCTTGCAGTTTTGAAACGGTTCCAAAGTTGTAATGTCATTAACACTAGAAACAATAGGAAACGTGAAAGTTTATCTAACGGCATAAACAACAACAATGTGTCATTTGGTAGGTATTTTGCGTTGTTTTTTTAAATTAAATTAAAAATTTTGTAACAGAGTTGGATAGATACAAGATGACTTCAATGACCAGCAATACAGGAACTATCATTATAAGCTATCTCAACACACATGCATATTAATCAACTGTTGTTTGATCAATGATGCGCGAAAATGGCTATCAAAAGATACAAAGGTGAAGGTCGTAAGCATTTTATACAGGCATACTACATTATATAATGAGAGAATGATTTGGCTTAGGTAAGTTCTCACCTTAAGCCAACGATCTCGACGTTGACCAGACTTTTCATAAGAGAAATGTCATCAAGGTCACTGCTCCTAAAAGTGTGAAAATTCTTATTTTGGATTACCTAAATCAAATGACAAATGATTTGATTCTTCATTATTATATATATCCCAACTTCTCCACCTAATGTTTCCTATAACAAATTTATGACACTAGTACTGTAGCGTCAGGTGGCCAGTTGAATGGAGCATAGAGTTGATAGTTTTACCATAAATTTGAAGATGGAAGTAGTATGTCTAGAGATACAAACACATTTTCGGCCAGTAAAGAGTCTTTAGTGTGCATTAGCTTCAAAAAGTTAGGTTTAGGAGAACTAAACGTACTGTATGAAAGCTTTAATTAAAATAAATAAAGCAGTATGTTGTAGTGCGCTATAGAGATAAATATATGGTGTAAGTACTAAAGTAATAAGTTGTAGTACATAATCAAAAGATAAACGTAGTGTGTAAGTAGTATGCTGTGGTATGTTATAGAGATATAAATATCTTGTGTAAGTAGTATGCTGTGTTATGTTATAGAGATATAAATATCTTGTATTAGTAGTATGCTGTGTTATGTTATAGAGATATAAAAATCTTGTATTAGTAGTATGTTGTGGTATGTTATAGAAATATAAATATCTTGTGTAAGTAGTATGCTGTGTTATGTTATAGAGATATAAATATCTTGTGTTAGTAGTATGTTGTGGTATGTTATAGAAATATAAATATCTTGTGTAAGTAGTATGCTGCGGTATGTTATAGAGATATAAATATATTGTGTAAGTAGTATGCTGTGTTATGTTATAGAGATATAAATATCTTGTGTTAGTAGTATGTTGTGGTATGTTATAGAAATATAAATATCTTGTGTAAGTAGTATGCTGCGGTATGTTATAGAGATATAAAAATCTTGTGTTAGTAGTATGCTGTGGTATGTTATAGGGATATAAATATCTTGTGTAAGTAGTATGCTGTGGTATGTTATAGAGATATAAATATCTTGTGTTAGTAGTATGTTGTGGTATGTTATAGAGATATAAAAATCTTGTGTTAGTAGTATGCTGTGGTATGTTATAGGGATATAAATATCTTGTGTTAGTAGTATGTTGCGGTATGTTATAGAAATATGAATATCTTGTGTTAGTAGTATGCTGTGGTATGTTATAGAGATATAAATGTATAATGTATGTAGTATGTTGTGGTATGCTATAAAGAGTTAAATGTTATCTATAACTAATTTGTTGTAGCATGTTATAGAGAGATAAATGTATAGGTATATTAGCCTAGTAATTTGTAGTGTAGGGGAGGGTGGGCACGTTGCAACAAAAAATGCATTTTTGGTTATAATGTTTTCCTAAAATATTGGAATATAATGTAGATAATCACAAAGAATGCAGAAATATGTTTTGTATGTGTATGCCAAATGCCAATTCTGCTGGTTGTATACTTTGGAAAATATCACAAAAGTACTAATTGCATAATTGGTGTGTCAACGTGCCCCAGTAGGGGGTACGTTAAAACGCCTTATGAGGCACGTTGAAACATCCTTGGTTTTCATAGTAAATTTTCGTTTTAGAATTATGTTTTCTTGAAATTATTTTCAGTCAAACAGTTTAAATTTCCACTAATTATCGGTGCAAAAAAATTGAGAAGAGTTTGCCATGAACTTCAAAACACTGTGTACAACAATCACTACAAACAAACTTCCACAGCAAAACAAAACATATATATACATGTTGATATGAAAACCAAACTTTTTTTCCTATGTTATCATTTGCAGTCATGATATCAATATTGTCCAAAAATTTAGGGGTTCTTCTTGAGGATTAACCTTTAGCTACATCAAAGAGGTTTGTATCAAACAGCAGCTTCAATGCTACTGGAGCTGTTTCCTCTATCAAAATAGAGGGGCAATCTGCGACATGTTGCAACTTCCCCTCTATTCTTATCATTTAAACGTAATGCAACTTATCCCAACTCAAGATGATGTAACATCATAAAGTTGGAGGGTGCATGTGAAGAGAACGTGTCTCTAGCTGCCTCCACTGACTATTGTTAACATGGGATGATGTACAAAAAATATGCAATTCTTTAAATTTATATATAAAAATAAAAGGGCAAAAAGTTACCAATAAATTTTACAAAGTCATGGCTCACCTAAATTGCTGTTCTTTTCATTTCATGCAATCAAGATATCTCATAAGATGACCTAAAAGTCTTTAATTAGTGAAATAAAAATTTGAAATGATGTAAACAGGCAAGAAATTTGGAGAGTGTTTCAACGTGCCCCGCGTTGCAATGTGCCCCACTCTCCCCCATTATGGATTATGTATAATGTATAAATGGTCGATTTTTTTATCACATATCACATTTTCTTACCAACAATTGAGCTTTTTTACATTAGCAAGATTTGATGATCGACAGCGAGACAAAGCAATTTCGGGAGTGAGCTTCACCATTTATGTTGCTAATGTTACCGAACTAGCATAAACATTGGCAAAAGTTGTTTCAAGAATTGTTGTGCGGCTTGGTAGCGATAGAATAAATTGAATAGCTACGACGACAACAACATTGATCTCTCGTTCAAAAATATTGACAAAGAATTTCTATCCGCGAAACGTATCAATTCGCTTTTACAACATGTCGGAGAACGACAAATCTCGAGTTTCGGTTGTAACACCTGGAGAAAGAATGGTAGAAGCCAGTGAAAAATTAGAAGAGAGCGTGCGTGAAAACGAGGCGCCTGTTAATTCCTTTATTGGTGGAAAGTATCACGTCCTTCGAATTGATGACCTGTGGTACCCGGCCGAGGTAGATATCATTAATCAGTTTAGTTTTCGTGTACGCTCACGAGTTATTTAATGAACAAGCACTGCGAGTTTTTCAACTGATGCGTATCAATACAGTGAGCTCAGACCTGCCAACCCAAGAGTGGGGCAATGCGTGAGATTTGGTTTTGGGGCAATTGATGTATCAATGATAGTATATATAAAATTGTGGAAATTGGGGCAAAAATCTCACGCATTTCTCACGCATTTTCATTTTTTCTTTGGGGTGATTGCGTGAGTCTCACGCTCAATGCGTGAGAGTTGGCAGGTATGAGTGAGCTAGCAAAATAATACACAATGCAGTCAGTGGAAATTATTAGTAAAAGCTTCCATCTTGAATTTTTCAACATAATTTCTGAAGTGGTTTTTAGTTAGTAGGCTAAAAGGGGTTGTCTGATTTCTGACCTGTTTTAAAGGGATCGCCACTCCTAACTTGCTGCTTTGGTAAGGGAAAAATACCACTTCTTCTGGGTCCTGACAAATGGAAATGCCCAAGGAGATGCAACTGTTCTGCTGGTGCACTGTGATACTTGTACAATCTGAGATGCTGGTGCAATCTGAGAGATTGTCTTCCTAGTTGCTTATTGGAGATGATGCTTGCTGGTGCACTGCGTTGCTGGTGCACTGCGTTGCTGGTGCACTGCGTTGCTGGTGCACTGCGTTGCTGGTGCACTGCGTTGCTGGTGCACTGCGTTGCTGGTGCACTGCGTTGCTGGTGCACTGCGTTGCTGGTGCACTGCGTTGCTGGTGCACTGCGTTGCTGGTGCACTGCGTTGCTGGTGCACTGCGTTGCTGGTGCACTGCGTTGCTGGTGCACTGCGTTGCTGGTGCACTGCGTTGCTGGTGCACTGCGTTGCTGGTGCACTGCGTTGCTGGTGCACTGCGTTGCTGGTGCACTGCGTTGCTGGTGCACTGCGTTGCTGGGGCAATCTGTGTGCTGGTGCAATATGTGTGCTGGTGCAATATGTGTGCTGGTGCAATATGTGTGCTAGTAAAATGTGTTTGCTGGTGCAATGCAGGTGAAGTGGAGCTAGTTGATGTTCATAGAAAGATCCAGTGAAGGTTACAGTATGTCTTGTATTGTGCACAAGAATGAACATATCCATACAGGCAGCAGGTATTTATATCTTAGAGGGCGGGTCTTGGCAAGTTCAACCAGGTTAAAGAGAATAGCTAGGTACATAAGAGTTTGTAATGAAAAACAGGCCCCGCCCAAACATATGATTAGATAATGGCTACACATATAATGACTACGCATACAGAAACAAGGAATAATTATGGGTATGTATAATTGGTTATTTGTATCAGTCCACATCATCTCCATGCATTGACCCACACTTTTGCCATAGAGATGCCAGCTTTTGAATGCCTTATGTATGGTTAGGAAATAATTATGTTATACGCAATTAATCTACATCTACACATACATCAGTGTTGGATTTGCTTTGTCATTTTATTCTATTCCGACTGTGTTTAGATTGTGCGCTTTTACTTTGGTTGTATGAACTAAGTTGATTATTATTGGTTTGAGATTAGTGAAGTGAAGGTATTAAGCTATTATAAGCATTGTGTTAGCTAGATATCAAATGAAGAAAGTGAAGAATTCTTGGAAGAAGTTTTGTAGAGATACGATTAAACTTTTATTGCACGCTTAGCCCAAGTGTACCACAACAACAATAATGTCCCTAAGTAAAAGCAATCCTATCAAACCAGATGTTAACATAAAAAATACAATAATACAACAACCCCCCCCTTTTTATCTTTCATGAACAATACCAAGGCGCCTGAGCTACAGACAAAAATGAAAACTAGCAGCTCTACCCAAGAGTTGCATTAAGGGAACAACAACAATTATGCAAGAACAAAGTAAGCAGTAATAGGGGAGAGCGGGGTAGGTTGGACCCCTTTTTAGGTTTCTTGCTATTGCTGCTGTGTTTTTTATCACATTTTCATGGAATTTTGTGTGACACTACATTCACTTGTTGACACCACTGTGGTCCTTTGTTAAATTTCTGGGAATTTTTTTGAAAGAGTTATTCTTGCTCTTGCACAACAAGTTCAAAAGTCCAACCTGCCCCGCATGCGGGGTAGGTTGGACCCCACAGTGGGGCAGGTTGGACTATCCATTATTAAGCTCATTATGCGCAAAATAAGATGTGATATGAAAGTTTTATTTAACACAGCCAAGGTGAATAAGATAAAGTTGAATTATGGTAGAAGACAGAATTATTAAAACAGTGAAATAAAATGTTCTATACCATAAAGTTGGTACCAGAACCAGAAAAAGTCCCAGCAAAGAAGTGCTTTTAAAACAGAAATACATAAAATCTTGCTCAATCTTTGTATCCAATACAGAGAAATAAAATTTTACTCAAAATTGGTATCTAATAATCAAGTCATCTCAGATCGTCATAGAACTTGCTCAAATCTACGTTGAACATGATGCGTCTTATTGCTCTTAAAGTTCCCCCTGTAGATACTGGGTCGCCCAAATTTAACACAATATCATCTTTAGGTATGCAGTCACGGTCCTCCTTATCTGGATACTGAAAGGCACATTGTCTACTGCTGCTGACCTTGTGTAGAAAGTTAACTTCAAATCTGTCATCCTCTTTAACATCTAATACAGACCCGGCATAAAATATTGTCTTCCTGCCAGCAGGATATTTTACTAGCACATAGCAGCCTTTGGTAATTTCCCCCAGATCTTCCTGTTGCTGTTCAGGATCGAACGGATCTTCTCCAGACTCCGAGTCCGTTAATGCTATTGGCAAGATATCATCGTCATCTGAGGATTCAGGAATGGGTGCCGTTTTTCTCCTCTTTGCAGGTTGTTTGGATACTTTTGCTGCAGCATGCTCTGCAATTCTGTTTTTTTCCGGTGTATCAGTTAGAATAGCAGATGCTACTTTCCTTCTTTTGGTGTTCTTTTTTTGGCGAATGCCAGCTTTAGGCAATGGCATAAGCTGCTCTGGAGTTATATGCGAGGTTGATACTCGCCTCTGCTCTATTGGTGTTTGTGCAGATGTTGATGGTATTGGTTCACCTACATGTGTATTACTGGAAGAAGGTGAGGGATGAGTAGATGTAGAAGCCTGTGGCTCTACATGTGGCTCTGGATCAGACTGTGGCTCATTATCTGGTTGATGTCTAGCATCCGGTTGTGGCTCTGCATCCGGTTGTGGTTGATGTCTTTCAGGATCTGGTTGGTCGGTCACATCAGCAGGGAGAAACTCACTGTCATCGAATATGTCTGCATTGTAGGGATATATGCCTGTTGCGCGAAACCCAGCTATAATGTTAGCATTTGTGACACTCTTTGTAAAAGCTACACCTGATAGCTGTGCCATTTCATATATGGTTATAGCACGCCCAGGATTACTTCGCTGCCATTCATCCATAGTTGAGTTAAGGTAACGCTTCAGAGGACCATATACACTACGATCTAGGGGCTGAAGTCTGTGGGAAGTGTGAGGAGGGAGAGTTAATAAGATGATATGCTTCTCTTTGCATAATTCGATTGACTGAAGAGATATGTGTGAACTGTGATTGTCAAGAATTAGCAGAGTTGGTTCGCTGCTGCATGGCTTTGCATGACTAATGAAGAATGGTAAGTATTCATTTGTAAATATATCGCTGTTCATATACCCAGTTTTACAAGCCACTCCCTTTGCACTTGCAGGAGCCCCATTTAGAAAGTGTTGTTTCATATTCACCCTTGGGAAAATGTAGAACGGTGGTAGAGAATTACCGATAGCGTTTACAGCACAACACATTGTAACCAGTTCACCACGCTCCTGAGATGCAGTAGCTCCTACTTGCTTTTTTCCCATCACACTTATCACTTTTCCAGGGTTCTGAACCGTGGTCACACCAGTCTCGTCTAGGTTGTAGATATTCTGTGGTAATATTTGGAATCTGAAACAAATAGTTCTTATTTGAAAACCAGAAACATCATAATTTAATTCACTAAATGTTAGGCTACTTATAATTTGTAGTAGAAGTCTACAAGATCTATAGCTGGCCTGCAGTATTATAATGTGAGTATTTAGTATTGATGAACTTGCCGCGGCTAAAAACTAATTATATGCTGTAGGCTCATAATAATTTGTTACATTTTGCTTACCTAGCAGTTACTTCTTTGAGCTTGTCGAAGAACAGGTTAACTGCTGGCCTATTAAATGCTGACTGTCTGGCTAACGAAGTGGCCTCTGGTGTTCTTATTGATAACTTGTGTCTCTTCATAAAAGCAGCAAGCCAATCTTTGCCAGCTGACTTATTTGTGTGCCAGCTCTCAGGTACTTTTACTTCGGTTCTGTTGTTGATAGCATATTCATATGCTAACTCACGACACTTAACAGGTGTTAAGCCATGGAATCGCGAGTCTAGGTCTTTAAGATGTGTAGCTAATGTTTGTTCCATGGCTTCGCTAAACACCATCTTCACTGTTTTACAACGGACATAGCCCTCACCAGCATTCTTTCGATGTCTTTTAAGCGTGGTAGCTGAAATTTTATAAGTATCTACTGTTTGGTCTAAAGTAGCCCCTTCACTCCAAAACTTGAGCGCAGCATCAATGTTCTCTTTGCTGGCCCCTCTCTCTGTCTTGCGTTTATAATTCCTAACCATGGTTGCCTACAATGGTATTAGTATGCATATATTAATTGTACTAATTGTCACTAAACTGAAGTAGGAGTCAAACAGGCAAAGATTATTATCATTTTCCATTATAACATTGTTGAAGGGGCAGGTTGGCCTACAGGCCAACTTGCCCCTTTCTCAAAAGGCCAACCTGCCCCTTCTGACCTTTGCTAGCAAGATTGTATTTTTTTTTAATTCAATATTGTTTAGCTGTAAAATTTTATCTGAATTTTGCTGAATACATGGTAAACATCCCTCAAACAGAGTTTGGGGGCAAAATAACAATTCAATCTAGAATAAATTGCTAAAAGTTTTTATTTCTTATAGTTACTTTTTAGGCAGAAAATATAGATTTGAAACTTATTTACTTACAATTGCACATGTCTTGTTCAGTCATTGACAGGAAGTGATGAATTGACCTTGACCTACATATAATGTGGAAAGATAACTCTGAAAATGCACATATTGCTCAAAATTTACAAAGTCCAACCTGCCCCAGGGGTCCAACCTACCCCGCTCTCCCCTACAATTATCCAAAGCACATGAGACAAGCTTATGGCGTTACGATATGAGGTAAAATCTCAACTTGCTAATATCTGGGAAAATTGACAAATCAATCTACTCACAGTATGGATCGCAAAACCCACAGGATACTGCGAGCAGTCAAGATAGAGCTATACCAATTAAATGTCAAGTTTCTGCGGCGGCTTCACGACTCATCTGGATCTGATCATCGTTATTTTAGAGTCCTAGCAGGTTTTTCAGTGTTGACACTAAAGGGAGCAGCTGGAGATTGAAGAGTTTTTTTGGGGCTACTAACAATGTTCAAGCGATTGGGTCTCAACTCATTGCCACGATTGTCGTGGAGAATATACGATCTCCGTGTCTCTGGTATTGAACGTAGTACTTTTCTATTTCTTTTCAAGTCTATAATAAAAACGTCATCACCAGACGACAGTGGAGGCATCTCAGTAGCACGGTGGTGATTGTTATAGCTAGATCTACTAGCTTGAAGCTGTCTTTGTTCCTTCTTTTTAAGCTCAACTGTATTAGGTTTTCTGGTAACTTATGACTCATCGACAGCTCTGACGGAGCATAGCCATTCTTCAGTGGCGACGAGCTGTAAGCTAGCAGAGCTAAGTAGGGGGTCTGGTTCCTTCTGCAGCAGTCTTTTTACTGTTCGTACTGCACCTTCTGCAGCACCATTTGCAGGAGCATGTTTGGGTGAACTGGTGATGTGCGTGATGCATTAACTCTGAGCAAACCTCCTGAACTCCTCTGAAGCACATTGTGGCCTGTTACCTGATACGATCACTTCAGGAATCCCCTGACGTGCAAATATTCTTTTCATGCTTCCTTTCAATTACCTTTGCGCTATTGCTTTCAGCAAGTAAAGCAACTTCGACCAATCTGAAATGGTAGTCACCCAAGAGTAAATACCATTGGCTCTTGAAATAGAATAAATCAGTTCCAACACACTCCTCACGGTCTACTTTGAAATTCCGATCAAAGGACGAGCTCTTTAATGACGTTGCTGTGTATGCGGCATGTGCCACAATTACGTACCATCTCAGCTATCTGCGACTCATACCAGCCCATCATACACATTACCATGCTCAGTCCCTACATTTAGTGATACCTAAGTGGCCTTTGTGAATTTGCGTAAGCACTTCAATACGCGCAAACATGGGTATAACTATGCGGTCCTCAAAAACAA